>NW_023270454.1:46246938-46491268 GCF_011800145.1 Mirounga leonina
TTTATTTATTTATTTATTTATTTATTTATTTATTTATTTATTTATTTTATTTGAGAGAGAGTCAGAGACAGAGAGAGCATGAGCAGGGGAAGGGGTAGAGGGACAAGCAGACTCCCCGCTGAGCAGGGAGCCCAATGTGGGACTTGATCCCAGGACTCCAGGATCATGACCTGAGTTGAAGGCAGACGCTTAACCGGCTGAGCCACCCAGGTACCCCTGTAAACTTTTTTTTTTTATGTTTTATTTATTTATTCATGAGAGTCAGAGAGAGAGAGAGAGAGAGAGGCAGAGGCAGAGGGAGAAGCAGGTTCCCCGCCTAGCAGGGAGCCCGATGCGGGACTCGATCCCAGGACCCTGGGATTATGACCTGAGCCGAAGGCAGATGCTTAACCATCTGAGCCACCCAGGCGCCCCTGTAAACTTATTTTTATCCTAAGAAATCTCTTTATCTTTGAAGGACCTGGGATGCTTTAAAGTTAAAACGCTATTTTCTAGGTGCTAGCTATGCGTTTATAAATAACAATTCATTTAATTTTCATAACAAGACACGAAGTAGCTTCTATTCTCATCTTCATTTTATGTATGGCATAACTGAGTCACAGAAAGGGTAAGTAACCTTCATAAGGTTACAGCAGTAATAAGGGGCAAAGTCAAACAGGTTTCTGGCTCCAGTGCCCATTCTCTCAATCACCAACCACTCTTTGATCAAGTGGTTTACTCTGAAAAGTGCTATGATGAATTAGATTCCACTTTCTTCTTTTGTTACAGAGTAAATTTAAGACCAAGTGCTACTCTAAGAAATTGTCTGAATCTCAAAAGTAGTTGGCAAGTTTTTGGAGTTCATTTCCAGGTCCTGGTGTATGATAAGTTTCTTTATAATGAGTTCTTTAATACATTTCACTTTATTTAGGTGATTGCTACAGGGAAATATTATGACCCTGTTTCCAAGACTGATCTTTCTATTTAGCTTCATAAATTGCTTGATGTCAGCAGGACATAAATAAAATCTGTAGGCTCTGTGAAAGCTGATATCCTGAATAAATCTCCAATAGCCTTTTAGAAAATAATGAACTACAAAACTGACTTTTCTTTGGTATTTGTAGACAAGCACTGAAGGCAATGTCACCTACCAACTCAGAGATAAATAACCCCCAGGAGTCTTTCAGCACCACTCCAGAACTGGTAAGAAAGCTCACCCTTCTGGGAGATTCTCCCTGATTATGTTACCATTAAGTGTAGTGAGAGGCTCAGCAGCAACCGTCTAGTTTCTGCTGGTGTTCTTTGCTTTGCAGTGATTCTTCTAAACTGTCCCCACACTCTCAAGCCATTATTAGCAAACTCGCCCTCAGCAAGCAACATCTTCTACTCCCCCCCACACACTGAGGGTGACCTCATTCCATTTCCTGCCTCTGTCACCAAGTTTTTTTTTTTTTTTTTTTTTTTGGAAAAAATCAACTTAGTGCCTTCTCAGTTCATAGGGGAGGTTTAATGTGGCTAAAACATCTCCGTGTGCTGAAGATTTCATTCCTTTCTATTCTCTTACAACTTGCCCATCAAATGTCCTCCTATTTTTTCATTGCTTTCCTTTTCATTGATTCCTTCCTTTTAGAACATAATGATATTTCTGTTACCTCCCAAAACAAACTCCTCACTTGATCCTGTAGTTTCCTCTGCCTGTCTCTGCTCCTTACTTTTCAGACTTCTCTGGAAAGTCTGTCAACATTTTCTATCATGCTTTCCTCTCTTCCCATCGAATTTCGATTCCCCTACAGTCTGAATTTTCTCCTGAAATCATCAGTGAAACAACTTATCCAGAGCTGCTTCATTTTTAAAGATTTTCACATGTAAGAATTTCACTTTCTGAATTTCCTCCTCTTCAATTTTGTCTTACTATCAAAACTTTTCTTTCAACTAAGGCTGAGTTTGAGGTTTATTTCCCATAGCTTCTGAGACATCTCTCTCTAGAGAGCATATCTAAATCAATATGTCCAAACCAAACACACCAGACAGATATACTTACGCTATATCCTTTATTTCTTATCTCAGCTAATTGCATAACAATTTCTTCATCTACCAAGCTAGAGATTTGGGATTCATCTTTAACTTTCTCTTCCCCCTAATCATTAAATCCAATAATACTCAAAAATTTCATATTCTAAACACTCCCGCTTTTGTTTTCCCACTCCCTTCACAGCATCATAGCTCTCCTGGACTAAAATAATAGGTTTTTTTATAGTTGAATAGTGACCAAAATTCATGTCCACCTGGACCCTTAGAATATGATTTTATTTGGAAATAGAGTCTGCAGATGTTGTTAGTTAAGGATCTCAAGATGAACTCATCCTGGATTCAGGGTAATCCCTAAATTCAAGGACTGTTGTCCTTGTAAAGAAGAGGACACAGAGACACACAGAAGGTCATCTGAAGACAGGCAGAGTTCAGAGTTATACTTTATAAGCCAAAGAATGCCTGAGGCCACCAGAAGCTGGAAGAGGCAAGGGAAAATTTTTCCCTAGGGCTTTCAGAGGGTGCATGGTCCTCCTGACACCTTGGTTTCAGATTCTTAGCCTCCAGGAATGTAGGAGAATACATTTCTGTGCTTTTAAGCCACTCAGTTCTTGTTACTTTGTTAGAGCAGCCCTAGGAATCTAATACATTTCCCAAGTGGCATCCATAACGTCTTCTAATATCAGGATTCTTTATGGAATGCTTTGATAATCAGTTGAAAGCTATAGAATGTCTTCCAAAAAAGATGCAGACATACGATTCAAAATTTCACATATAATTTTACAAACTTCCAGAACCTCCAAGGTCTGTCTAAGGAACTCTTAGAATTCATGCAGCCAATTAAGAACTCCTTCCTTATAGATAGTATCCTGAGTTAATTTACTACATTACAATTCTGATGAAGTCATCTTCTGACTTAAAACATTAACATCATTCCTGGACTACAAGGTTCTACACAATATGACTTCATTCTTATATACTACAGCTCCCCTGCTGAAACAGCTTTTGTTCTTATTCCTCCAAATGAATATGTTTCGAGAGCATACCATGCTTCTGTGCCTTTGCACATGCTCTGTGCATTGCCTGGACCTCCCTTACTTCCACCTACACCCAGCCATCTAATAAATTTCTAGTTATTCTTGAGGTTTTATATCACTCATCTCATCTGTGAATCAAATGATCTCATGGCAAAGTATTATGTTGTTTTACAAAGTGATTCAAGTTCTTAACTGTGACACATTTGTGAAATACAAAGTGCTTTACTTTGAGTGTAAAAAATTTTTAATGGGGGCGCCTGGGTGGCTCAGTCAATTAAGCGTCTGCCTTTGGCTCAGGTCGTCATCTCAGGGTCCTGGGATCAAGTCCCACATCGGGCTCTTTGCTCAGCGGGGAGTCTGCTTCTCTCTCTCCCTCTGTGATCTCTGTTGCTCTCACTCTCTCTCAAATAAATAAAGTCTTAAAAAATATTTAATGATTATATTGTAGCATTTTGTTTAAATTTCTGTATTTGTCCACTATGTTTCTGATTCCTTAAAGCAATGAATTCATTGTAATTATATAATATATAATAGAGTACTAAACATATCATGGAATTCAAATTGTAGGCTTTTATTCCAATTGGTATAGATTGGAATCTCAGAATTACAAGTTGTGAGCTTTTTTACTTTAAACAAATACTTCAGTTTTTGTTTGTTTGGTTTTTTTTGTTTTTTAACATATAATGTATTATTTGTTTCAGAGGTACAGGTCTGTGATTCAACAGTCTTACACAACCCACAGCGCTCACCACAGCACATACCCTCCCCAGTGTCTATCGCCCAGCCACCCCATCCCTCCCACCGCCCACCACTCCAACAATCCTCAATTTGTTTCCTGAGATTAAGAATTCCTTGTATCAGTGAGGTCATATGATGCATGTCTTTCTCTGATTGACTTATTTCGCTCAGCATAATACCCTCCAGTTCCACCCACGTTGTTGCCAATGGCAAGATTTCATTCCTTTTGATGGCTGCATAATATTCCATTGTATATATATACCACATCTTCTTTATCCATTCATCTGTCGATGGACATCTTGGAAACAGGCATCAAAATCCAGGAGGCTCAGAGAACCCCTCTCAAAATCAATAAAAATAGGTCAACACCCCGACATCTAATAGTAAAACTTACGAGTCCCAGAGACAAAGAGAAAATCCTGAAAGCAGCTCGGGACAAGAGATTTGTAACCTACAATGGTAGAAATATTAGATTGGCAACAGACCTATCCACAGAGACCTGGCAGGCCAGAAAGGACTGGCATGATCTATTCAGAGCACTAAATGAGAAAAATATGCAGCCAAGAATACTACATCCAGCTAGGCTGTCATTGAAAATAGAAGGAGAGATAAAAAGCTTCCAGGACAAACAAAAACTAAAGGAATTTGCAAACACAAAACTAGCCCTACAAGAAATATAGAAAGGGGTCCTCTAAGCAAAGAGGGAGCCTAAAAGTAACATAGACCAGAAAGGAACAGAGACAATATACAGTAAGTCACCTTACGGACAATACAATGGCACTAAATTCATATCTTTCAGTAGTTACCCTGAATGCTTTATATATGTTTGTATATGTTTTATATACCTCAATTTTCTTCTCTGTAAACTGGTAAAAGACACGCTTAACTCATAGGATTTTTGTGAGCATTAAAAAGAAACTTAAAAATTTAGGATAGCATCAGATATGTAGTAGGAATTAACTTTTCATTAGTTAAATTTAATAATGCCTCTCAGGTTATAAATTTATAAATTTATAAGAATATCTTAGTTTATAGGTAATACCTCTAACCTTCCCTTTCCTCATAGTTTATCTGTTGAAGGAGCTGAATTTTGTTGATTGCATGCTCATGGTCTAGTTCAACATGGTCCTTTTTCTCTGTGCTTTCTGCAAAATGACTGCTAGGTCCAGAAATTTGGATCCCTTTGGCATGGTCATACATGATGTTTGGCAAAATCTATAGAAAGCATATACTTTCTAGTTGTCTTTGTTTTTCTGGTGTTAGTATCCATTGATGCTAATGCCTATATCTATTATTTTATGAAAGTTTGCAAAATGATGGTATTCTCATTCTATCACTTCTCTTTTCTGTTTGTTACTAGGGGGTGCTATTATAAAGAGACACTTCCTGGCATCATTTATTTGGTGATCCAGGGGCATAGTTCATATGGGTAAAGCAGTATAAATAATTGACTTTTTCACTTAATGAATCAGTTACCTTCATCCTCTAAAGCTGACCAGCTCTTCTTTAACTAAAATTATGAAAACATGGATTTACACACATATGATGGGCTTAAGTCCCTTGTACTAACTATCATCATGGAAGCTCAGATTGTCTCATTTTCAGCCAGTAAAGCCTCTTGAAATTGACCCTGGAGTCCTTTTGGCATAGCCCTGATAAGCTCTGCTAAGGTGTGGCTCATATTGAACATGTCCTGCCCAGAAGTGGAATTAGCCATTTTTTTAGGAAACTTTTATTTTTGTGAGAAATGCCATTTCCAGACTTTTGAACTGGATGCTAGAGATATTTATTGTTACTGCACTGGTCATTGGTCATTGTTTCTAGGTCTTTTAGTGGACCAAGCATGGAAAAATATATATTTAATATAATATAAAACATAATAATAAAATATGTATATATGCAAAGAAAAATATATATGTATATGTGCAAAAACTAGTTTGTGAGATCATATTGATATTTCCAATTCAAAATCAAAACTAAGGAGGCTTTATTTCACCTCTTCTCAATGACATCTATGTGTCTTTCCTTCCTTATCAAGATTGCTGGTTCACAAAGATATATATAAATGCTTGCTTGTTTAATCCCCATGTTACATATTACAGAAGTAGCAGAATGATAATAGTAATAGTATCACTAATATGATTATGAAAACATTAAACATTTTTTTGCATATACTCTCCCCATTCTTCCCTCATTTTTTAATAGTTATACTATCTCTACATTATCACACTATGTAACCACTGCATACTACGCTCACTCCTTCTTAAGCCTCATTTACTTTTCATTCTAGAGCACAGCACCAGTTCCTATGTTGATGCTTCTCCAGTCATTTTGGTGATCTGAAGTATATTTTCCACTCAGCTTCTGAGGACTTATATAAGTGACTATACTCCCCATCTTGCCTGTTAGTAGTTCTGTGTCCTTCATACTTCAAAGTCAGTTTGCTGGGTATAAAATTTTTGGCTCACCCTTTCTTTCTTTGGTTTTCTTTAATATGTTTCTCACTTTCTTCTGGCATAAAATGTTACTGTTAAAAAAGTCTGATGAAAAATTGTTGAGTTTTTTGATGTCCAAAGGATTTTTTTTTTCTGAAAGACCAATAATTTTATTAGGTCTTATTGTTGGCCCTCAGCATGCTCCATCAACATGTAAATTCAAATCTTTTATTTCAGAAAAATTTTCATTTCTGGGAAGTTTACTTGACTTATGGTTTTAGTGATTACCTCTTCTCTTGTTTTAGTGTTATGTTCAGGGATTCCTGTCCTTATGTGGACTAGCTTTTATTATCACTCTCATACTATTATTTGATTTTTTTATATTATGATCTGTTTTTTGAGTACATCTTTAAAGTATGCTTTCATCATCTTTAGAGAACTTACTATTATCTTTTTTCTTATTGTAATTTTGTATGGGATAGGATTCAATAATTTTCTGTTATTCATTTTTATGTGAAATTTGTTTTCCTGGACTTTTAAAATTAGTTAGCATTCTACTTCACAGAGCTTCTGTTTTTTTTTTTTTTTTTTTCTTTCTACCCTCCCACTACCTTTTTTGGTAGTGATACAAAAATATATGGTAGCTTTTTTTCTGTGATATCTTGACTCTGCTCCCTTCCAACCCATTGGCAAAATCTTTTTATTTCATTTCTGATACTCCCGTCTTGTTCCATTTTGATTTCACTCACAGAATTCTCTCTTACTTAGAAGGAAGTCCTGATAGATCCATTTTTATAGCTCATAGGAACCCAACTGTTCTAGGCTCTTTGCCTTTTTCACCATTAGCTAATTGCGCTCACCCTTGTTAAAGGGATGCCCCACCTCATGCTAGTTTCAGCCCTGCATGCTGTCTACTAAACTGATGTTCTCCTGTTTTCAGATGTATGGGATGCTACCATGTCATTTCCTTCTTTTTTTTCCCATAGAGATGCTGATAGTATGTAGGTTTTGTTCACTCATCTAAGGTTTTGGTGCTCATGGGGATATCTTGCCACCTAATTTTGTTGTAAATGTATCTTATGTGATTTTGATTTTGCTCTTTAGTAGTTTTTTCCTCCTATATATCAGTTTATTAGTTTCCTATTGTTGCTGTAACAAATTACAGAAAATTTGGTGGGTTCAAAGGGCATAAATTTATTAGCTTCAATTTCTGGGGGTGAGAAGTCTAAAATCAGTTTCCCTGGGCTCTGGGCTAAAAAAGAAGTATCAGCAAGGCTATGTTCCTTGTGGGGGCTCTAGGGTTGAATTTCCTTTCCTTTCCCAACTGCCAGAGACTGCCTGCACTCCTTGGCCCCTGGTCCTTTCTTCATCTTCAAAGACAGCACTGTAGTATCTTCATATCTCATGTCTCTAACTCTGATACTTTTATCTATATTTGTGATTACATTGGGCCCACTGGATAATCTGGGATAATCTCCCATTTTTAGCACTCTTAATTTAATCACCTCTACAAAATTCCTTGTGCCATATAAGGCAATATTTTCACAGATTCTGGGGATTTGGATATATTCGATAGAGCCATTATAAATATTCTGCCTACCATGGTGGTTAGCCAGTGAGATTAAAAAGAATTCTGCTACCATATTCCCCAAATCCTCCCCTGAACTATAATATTTTTCTCACCACAGCTAAATACTGACATAAGCCTAAAATTTTGAAAGAAAATGAATTTGGAATATTACAATTCTATCATGCCTCCCTTAAGCAAAAATTTTACCTGGTTAAGTGTATGCTACTTTATTTGATCGTATATTATGCCAGATAATATGTTAAATAAGAATAAGAAGAATAAGATGCTAGATATTGTTGGCATGTGTGTGTGTGGGTGGGTGGGTGGGTGGGTGGGTGTCAATGTGTCTTTAAAAATCCTTGAATATAACATGGCAAGGTGCTTTGTGATAAATAGATATGTTTAGATAAAGCAAGAAGAGTGGCTGAAGTTTACAAATCACTAAATCATAACCCATAAAAATCAATTCATCTGCATATGTGTTATGGGCAAGTGGCAATGGAAATGCTATGCCTCTTCTGTCTGGTATGAATTAAAGCTCTTCTGAAGAAGAATGTGAAAGTCATTCAAGCTTGCACATTCTTTAATTTCTTTTATTAAGGCCTGCACAAAGTCATTGTAGCTAGAAGGAAATACACAGGCTTCCAGAAACTACAAAGTGTAACAGCTGGTTTCAATTACCCTCCAATCACACTATGGTATGACCATATGCACAAATGTTCAGCTTTCTGTTTAAGAAAAAATGACTTAAAAAGTTAATTCCTTATAAAAATTTGAGAAATTTTGTGGTCTGTGCATACATTTGTTTGGCCTAATTTTTAACCTTCTAGTTATGGTCAAATGTATGGATAAAACAGTTCAGATTAGACACTAAGAGGCAGAACAGATATCTTTTTCACTTTACATTAACATACAATTAAGCCATTTTTTAAAAGTTCATTTTCTAGAACAAAACATGTTTCAAGAAACGTGCAATCTGAAAATAATCATTTAATGATTAAATCAAGCAAACTTTCATTAAGCATATAGGCAGATAGGTAACTTTTATATCAGCTGAGTAAGATTAATGAGATTTGGCATTTCTGACTCCAGTGACCTTTATCAAATCATAGGTTGTCTATTAAATATATCACACTGAACTAGAGATAACAAATACACATGCTGAATTGACCTTTTTAAATAGCCACCTGAGGTTGAAAATCACGTTTTCACATTCTTTACCTGAAGTTCAAAGTAGGTTTTTAATAATATAGTTATCTTAATTAATTTGAATTCTTAGCCCTGTTGGAACCAGTATGGTTAAATCTGTTTATATTATCTGCAGTAATCAGTGAAATGTAGCTAGCATTGTTAAGGAGGCTTTTACTAACATTGAAACTTATTATCTAATAGGTTATCTCAATTGAATATGCCTTATCTTTTTTTTCAGATTTATTTATTTATTTGAGAGAGAGAGAGAGAAAGCACATGCGAGTCAGGGGACTCATGTCCCCTGACGGTAGTGGGGCAGGAGAGAGAGAATCCCAAGCAGACTCCCCACTGAGCCTGGAGCGCAACACGGGGCTCAATCCCAGGACCATGAGTTCATGACTTGAGCCAAAACTAAGAGCTGGGCACTAAACTGACTGAGCCGCCCAGGTGCCCTGAATATATGCCTTTCTTTTAAAAGTGAAAATATAGCAACTTGTTCAGTTTAGGAATATGCATCAACTCTTTAAGTTAGTGACAAAACAATAAAATGCATCTTCTGATTAACTAAATGACATTATGGATAAGTAAGGGAGAAATTATATGTTGCATTGGAAATAGAATGTCTACCAAATTAAAAAAAAGAAAAAACTAATGTGAATAAAAGCAGAAAGTATGTTTATATAGGTTTAAAGTCCCAGAATCTTCCTGTCTTATAAGTATTTACTATTGAAATAATGTGTTTATCTGGAAAAAAAAATGTATTTGAGTAGGTGTTCAGAGGCATACATTTGTAGCTGCAAATATATTTTATAGAAATAGTGGTAGATGGATACTGTTTAAAGTGTCCCTAATGTTAATTATCATTTATTAGTTTGCATAGTCTGGAAATGGAGAAATGTAATAATCAGGCCTTGTTTCCAGACATATTTTAGTTACTATTAATATGGCAGCCAGGAAGTGAAAATAAATTACTGGAAGGCAAATGGACTCTCAGTTGTGTAGTTTGAGTTTTTTTCCATTTGCATAGTTTCAATCAGCATAGTAGAACATATTAATATGCTTACTTTTTGTATGAAACTTTGTTAAACTGGATGAAGAATATTTATCAAAGTCCCACTATTTTATTAAAACATTTCACTAACCTTTCACTATTGACAGAATAGAAAATTAGTTGTTCAAATGGTACTAAACTGTTCTAGGAATTCTGGTTAAAAGGGTCTCAACCACCCAGTTGTGCCATGTTCTGGCCTTCTGATGGAACATAATTTAATGTCTTCAGTATCAAGAGCACTCATTCATTAGGAAGTATCAGACAAGATGTCATTCACAAGGCTGGAAATATTTTCTGAATATTTCTCTAATATATTCAATTGTTGTTCAGTTTTTGTAAATAAAGGGAGATCTTACCTAATATGCATTTAGCATTGTAGGTTATTAACAATCACTTAACCTCTTTGAACTTTTAGCTGTTCTAAACCTAAATAGTAGCTAGGATTCCTCCAGCTATATGATTCTATGATCTGTAAAACTCAACACAACTCTGAACATCGAAAAAGTCCTTCAATCATCTACTGAAGCTTTCATCATGCAACAGAAGTGTGAACATTAATGAACTATTTAAAATTCACTGTCAGAAATATTTCAGGTTGATAGAAAAGCACCTAATATTTCATATTGGTATATTTCAGTAATAGATGATGACTAACTTCATCTAATGTGTCAAGCCCAATATTTAATATTCTCCTGGAAAGATTATTTCAAATTATAAATCAAAATCCAAATAAACAACAGTGCTTGACTTGAAAATCATAAATAACTGTCAAATATCAATGAATGGTTTCTTATGCAGAAGTCAAATACTGATAGATGGGGTGACTTGCACATTTGTTATTGCTATTTTCAAATCTGTTCATGCTTAGAAGTCTTTCTATGTGATCAATAAGCATTTCAATAGGGTAGCCAAGATTCACAGAAAAGATACGGTTTTTCCTTTTTCATCATCACTATTCTCTTCTACATTTCTTATTTTAAACTTGTCTATTTCTTGTCTGTAATATATTTCAAACAGAGACTCAAACTATTTATATCCTAGAGGGGGAGGGGAAGCTACAACTTTTAGCTATAGGTGTAAATCTAGGTTGCAGGGGAAAGAAGTTGACTGAATCTTGTCCTTCCTCCTGAACATTAAGACAAGGCCCCATTCATGTTGTTGAGGATAGAACATCTTTAGCCTCTCCACAATTCTGTGTTGTCATTGCATTTCACTACAAAGTGGAGGCTATTTATGCTTATATTCTTTTTTTTTTTTTTTTTTTTAAGAGAGAGCGAGCACAGGAGGAGTCAGGGGGAAGGAAAAAGGAGAGAGAGAGAATATGAAGCAGGTTCTATGCCCAACATGGATCCCCACATAGATTTCAATCTTAGGACCCTGAGATCATGACCTGAGCTGAAACCAAGAGTCAGACGTTTAACTGACTGTGCCACCCAGGCATCCCTATGTTTACATTCTGAAAAAAATAATTACTATATTTGGTAAAAGAAAATTTCCACATTAGAATTATTGAATTGCATAATCTATGTAGTGCTGATATTTATCACTTCAGTCTGGTTAATTTTCATCCTGTTATGATAGAGCAAATAGTTATTTGGGCGGTCTTTCCTCCTTTTTCTCATCTGATAGAGGAGAAATAAATGCCCTGCACATCTTCTAAACTTACAGTTATAGAAATTACCATGACAGAAAAAAAACTAAATAAGGTTAACAATGAAATGTAAATAAAGGTGATTAAAGATGCAAAGGATGACATGGTTGGCAGCACATGAACATGTTCGTGTTATTGTCAGGATTAAACAGACTCTCAACTTTGAAAATATCTTTACCCAATTGACACTTGAATTCTCTTCATCCTCTTTGTACACAAAAAATAAAATTATTAGTTTGATGTATGCCTTAGGAAACATTGGGTGATTTTTCAATATATAATTTCATAGCATTGATGGAAGAGAAATAGAGAGGTAAAATGTCAATAGTAGCATAGTAGCATTATCATAAAAAACTTTAACATTTCATAAAAAACTCATGGAGGAGGAGTTCTTTCTTCCTTTCTGTGTGTGTGTGTATTTCTGAAAATAATTTAAAAATGAACCATAAAGAACAGCATGAAGCAGAAATTCAGAAAGCTTATGGAACATTCATCTCTCCTCTCCAATATCGGAGAGCAAATGGATGTTGATAGTATCTATCCACCTTCATTAAAATTTTAGTTTCACCCAAGTCATCACAGCCTGTTTTGGGTGCACACTAGTGAACTGAACCATCATTCAGGTGAATAAATTCTCTACTTGAGACTGGTTGGATTGGGAGAGTGGTAGAAACTTAGCTAGCCAAACTTTACTGTAAGATTCTCAGAGTTAGCAACTGGTAGTCAATGAGCCTTCTTAGAAAGCAGCAAGGACAGTTTGGTACTCCAGTGAATGTCCATGAAAATTATTTTTCTTGTCTTCCTCTGAAAGCATGTATTTGAATCTATTCTGTGCTGTATTCACAGTCCTATTTTACTTTCCATATTGGGAAACATGCTATTCTCTGCAGGCTAGTCGGTGGAGGAAGGGGGCCTTTGGAGTACACCTGAAAGAATCATGTATACTGAGAGGAAATGTAGAAGGTTGAGAATGGAAATGGAGAACATTGGAATACACTTTCAGACTAATGGTTAGTACTAATAGTGCCCAGTATAAAAAAGTTGAATGTGATATTATTAAACTCCCTAAAACAGTTGCTTTTTGTAACTTTGATCTCTGTTAAGTATTTGGGAGTAGAATCAACAGTTATGTTTAAACATTTCCCTTGTGCAAAAAACTTCTCATTCGAGGAAATTTCTTTCCTTGAGCCAACTCCAAAAAAACCTATACCAGGGGAGCTTTTAAAGGGGATTTTCTCTTAGAATAAAAATTCATTAGTAGGAACTAACTTGTTCCTGAGCCAATCCCAGGATGGATTGTTACTTTATTTTTTTTAAGATTTTATTTATTTATTTGACAGAGAGAGACACAGGGAGAGAGGGAACACAAGCAGGAGGAGTAGAAGAGGGAGAAGCAGGCTTCTCGCAGAGCAGGGATCCCAATGTGGGGCTCGATCCCAGGACCCTGGGACCATGACCTGAGCCAAATGCAGACGCTTAACGTCTGAGCCACCCAGGCGCTCCTGTTACTTTTTAATATATGAAAATATGCTTTAATTCAATTCAGGATTTGGGGGGTTGGGGTTGGGGATTCTAGTCTTAGCTACTGCCCTGCACATCTAGAGTTATCTTAATAATGAAGCTAACTCTAAGGAAAAGAAGAGAAGACAGGATAGCTCTGCTTCTAGTAGAGTCTAGGAGCAGAATTAAAGGCACTTTGGCTGGTTTAAGTGATAGCAAATGATGTGATTCTAGACACTCGATAGGTGATACTAGAGTTTTCCTCCAATACAAATCCATGATCCTGTTATGTAAGATAGGTGTACCTCAGGTACCATTTCACACCTGTTAATCTGAAGAAAGTGGTCTTTTCTACTCATTCTAGTGAAACAATATTGAGATGGTAAAGTGCAAATGTGATCTGGTCAACATCTGTGCTTTAGAATGCTTTAATTTTATAAATAGAGAAGGGATAATTCCTATCACCTGGGCTCAGCAGCTCCCATAAAAAAATCTTGCCTCAGTAGTTAAGCAATGGCTTACAACTATGTATCTATGAGCTCCTTTTCATTCTCTCTTTTATATATATTGCTGATTCCTTTTCTTCTTCCTTTCTCCCCTTACTCCTCCTCCTCCTGTAGTTCTCCTTCATCCTCTTTCTGTACCTGCTGCTATTTATTCTCCTTTTTGTTGGATACCAATGGATAAATGGATATGAGAGAGACCACAGAGACAGCATAACCTTTTCCAGCTTCTTACGCTCCCAAGCGTTCTTTGGCCGATAGAAGCATAGCTCCAATCTCTATCTCCATTTTCATGCCCTTCATGTCTCTGCGTTACTGTGTGTGTGTGACTGTGCCCTTTTTCTCATAAGGGCACCAGGCATTGGATTTGGTACCCACTCTAAATCCAGGATGATGTCATCTTGAGATCCTCAACTTAAATATGCAAAGGCCTTATTTCCAAATAAGGTCACATTCACATTAGGACTTCCACACATATTTTCTTTTGTGGGGGTGGGGAGAAAAACACAATTCAATACAAAACAGAGAGTAATGGCAAAATATTCTGTGACCGATATTCATAGATGAGGTTTTTTTCTAAGTACTGTCTTACTAGTTATGTTTTTATTTTCTCCTGAAACAGTTCTCATATCTCAAACACCGGTAGCTACATTAAATAGAACCTGCCAGAGAAATGCACTTTGGACTTACTTCACCTACAAGTTCAAGGAGAAAAAAAAGTAGGTAGAACAGGGAAACCAAAACCCCAAAACTTAGATGCTCTTCTTAGCTATTGATACAGAGTATACATGGATAAATCTTAGAAATCTCATTAGGAGAAGGAAGGGAGGGGCACCTGGGTGGCTCAGTTGGTTAAGCCTCTGCCTTCGGCTCAGGTCATGATCCCAGGGCTCTGGGATCCAGCCCAGCATCAGGCTCCCTGCTCAGCGGGGAGCATGCTTCTCCCCCTGCCTGCTGTTTCCCTTGCTTGTCCTCTCTCTCTCTCTCTCAAATAAATAAATAAAATCTTTTAAAAAAAAAGGGTGGGGAGAAGGAAGGGCAAAATGAAGGGGGGAAATCAGAGGGGGAGACAAACCATGAGAGACTATGGACTCTGGGAAACAGACTGGGGGTTTTAGAGGGGAGGGGGGTGGGAGGATGGGGTTAGCCCGGTGTTGGGTATTAAGGAAGGCACGTATTTCATGGAGCACTGGGTGTTATATGCAAACAATGAATCATGGAACACTACATCAAAAACTAATGATGTACTCTATGGTGATTAACATAACATAATAAAAAATTGTAAAAAAAAGAAATCTCAAATAAAATATACATGGGTAAATCATCAGAAATAAACTGTATTTGTTCTTTATATATTTCCACCTTAATCTGCCAAGAATTTGAAAGGCCTTACAAAAATAAAGTCATACAGTAAGTCTAAAGAAAATTAAGACACAGAACATGGGATATTTGAATATAAATAATAATAAAGGGGGAAATAATATACTGACCATATATATGTTTGGTCTTAGTTATGATCATAAACACTATACATTCATACTGGAATGTTGAATTGGCTCTTAGATTTCTGGCAGTGAAGGAAAGAAAGAGGGAGAGAGAGAGAAAGAGAGAAAGCATGGAAGGAAGGAAGGAAGGGGAAACAAGAGTAGAGAATCAGCAGTGACTATTGAAATTTTCAATATATAGAAGAAAACACTAATTTTCAGAAAAAAAGAGGTGTTTTTTTCCCCATCACATAGTGATTCATCACATAATGATGAATCATCATTAGTGATTGATTAAATGGAAACAATATAGAAAGGCACAGAGTGAATTTTTCAAAATGTTAAAAATGAATATAGTAATAGTGTTCACACAGCAGTTCTTCCAAAATAAGTTTGTAAAAACAAAAAGACAGTGTTAAAATCCAACTAAGAGAAAGATGATGAATCTAAGCAGAACCAAGATAATTTTGTCAGACTTAATCTAATTCAGTTCTAAGCTTCTGGGAGAGTATGTGTGCTTTCTATCTTTTTAACTCATTAATAAATAGCCTGTTTATCTCTTTGGTCTTTGACAGTAGTTGTCTTGAGATATTACTACTCACTGATGAAGGCACTAAGTCTACTAGCATATTAGTTCTATATTGTTGCTACAACAAATTACCACAAATTTAGTGGCTTAAAACAATCCAGATCTATCATCTCATGGTTTCTATGGGTCATAGGTTTCTGTAGGCATGGGTGTTTCAGCCTCAGAATTCAAGTGGGCTTGGCTAATTCCTGTTTAGTCTCACAGGCCAAAATCTAGGTGTCAGTAGGATTGTGTTCCCTTCTGGGGGCTGTAGATGAGAATCCATTTCCTAGCTTCTACAGGTTGTTGGCAAAATCCAGTTTCATACAGTTGTAGGACTGCATGTCAGTGTGGCTTGTTCTCTGCTTCTAGAGGCTGCCGCACGTTTCTTGGTTCATGGCCGTCTTTGTCTTCAAAGACTTCAATTGTGGGTGAGTCCTTCTCATGCTTCTCTATTCTCCTGCCTCTTCTGCCACATCTCTCTCATTGACTCTTCTGCTTTCCTCCCACAGGGTGGAAAATGTGGAAGAGGGTGGAAAGTGAGTCTGGAGGACAAAATGGAAGATAACTACCATACAATACTATCTATCCCCTTCAAATGACTGCTGTAAGGAAAAAAAAAAATTAAATCTATGTAATCACTTAAAGGCACATGTGATTACATTGAGCCCAACAGATAGCCTAGGATAATCTTCTTAAAGTCAACTGATCAGCAACCTTAATTCCTTCCATATGCAAAGTAGGGTAACATGTTCACAGATATAACACCAGGAGATGAAGATCATAGGGATCAAAATCCTGCCGAGCACACTATTCTTATATTATTGGCTTAATGATAGAGCCTATGTTTCAGGAACCAGATAGGTAGGAGATGAGTTTTTCAACCTTCATGGAAAATCGGGAAACTTAATCTGGTCTGTTTCACATTTCTGCAAGTAACAGGATACCAAAGGAAAGCCAGGGTTTCTTTATCAAGACTTTTTTTTTTTCCAATTCAACAATTCACCATATGAATGAATCGCTTGAGTTCTTTAATTTTTACTCAGTGGTGCATGGCTGACGTTTTGGTCCTGAAAAAATTTTAATGTCATATTACTAGTTAACCAGTTCAACCCTAGAATTGCCTTATTGATGCTTCGAAGAATAGTCAATTTGAGCAACATGCCTTTTCATACTCCCATCAAATTGAATTAGTTACAATATGATGTGTGTAAATAAAACTAATGATCTGCTTTATATGATAGAGATCGATTCAACTTTGATAAATGATTGTCAAAAATTAATATGTAAGCTTTATAACAATCACTATTAAGCTAATGTTCTTTAGAGTATCCATTTTTTTGTACTGGCTTTTTATTAAGGCATTAAATGGTTTTATATTCTTTGCAAGTATTTTAATGACCACATAAATCTCTCCAATAATGTAACATTATTTTCTTACGCAGTTCCTTATTGTTGTACATTTTTAGTTGTTTCTTTTTTTGTTTTGTTTTAATTTTAAAATGTAGACTATACTAAATCTCATTTTCAGGCATTCAGTTTGTCTTCTCTCTCTTAATATTTTGTATTCTTTGCTTATGATACATTTTAAGACACAAGATTACTTGCTCCAAGTGGAGTGAGAGAGACTTTCCAGTTGTTTTCCAAAAAGAAATCAATCACCATTTTCACCTGTGACGTAGGAGAATATCAGTTTCATTCTATTTTAATAATATACCATTATAATTTTTTGAAGTCTTATCAATTTTTGAAAAGAAGTGTCTTTATTTAAATATGGTAAACTTTATATGAGGTAAGTTCCTGCTTTTTAGTCTTGTTTTCATGAACTTTCTTTTCTTTTTTTAATCAGGATTCTGAGAATAAAGACAAGAGTAAATGGTTTCCTTGGGGAATTTTATATAAATATCTGCCCTAAACTAAGAATAGTTATGCATCCCAAAGGAAGTTGGTTGATTCAGGCTTAGAAATGACTAAATTAAACAATATTTGTCACAGCCTGAATTTTTAAAGAACTATCTATCTATATCCATCTATCTATATATATAAAGATGTGCTTGATTTTTTAAAAATGTCATCTACACAATGATGTTGGAATGAATGAGATAATGTCTTTAAAAAGCTCTTTATTTGTATGATGGGAATGCTCACAGAGAAGTATGCTATTGTTATTTTGTTTTAAATTTAGTTAAAATGAAATTATTACCTAAGGATTTGTTCCTCTGCTCAATTTAAACCTAATAAGCCTGACTTCTTTTTCATTGTTTATTTTCCTCTCAAAATCAAAAATATCTAAAGAATAATTTTTGTAATAAAATAGGCAATATCACTGTCAGTAAACTCATCATTTATTTCTGTAAACTCGAGCATGGATGGTTATCCTGGATTTTTTTAAATTAATTTTGTGCTTTAGAATAATTTTAGATTTACAGAAAAGTTGCAAAAGTAACACAGAGTTTTCATATACTGAACACCCAGCTTCCCTTGTTGTTAACAATTTACATTAGTATGGTATATTGATAACAGTGAATAAATCAAAATTTATAAACTACTAACTAAAGTCCATTTTTATTTACATTCATTGAGTTTTTACCTAGTGTCTTTGTTCTGTTCCAAAATCTCATCCACAACACCACTGTAGTCACCAGTCTCCTTATGCTCCACTTGACTGAAATGGCTTCTCAGATTTTTCTTGTTTTTATAACCTTGATGTTTTGGGGAAACATCAGTCAGGTAACTTATAAAATGTTCACCAACTGGGATTTGTCTGATGTTTTCTTCTCATGATGAAACTGGGGTTATAGGCTTTGGGGTGGAAGACCACAGAGGCAATGTGCCATTTTCATCACATCAGAGCTAGGTTATACATCATAATACGATTTATCACCATTTATGTTAATCTTCATCACCGACCCAAGTAGTATTTGCCAGTTTTATTTTTCTTTTTCTTCATGGAGAAGTTATTCTTTTCTTCTCATTTCCATACTGTTCTCATTAAAAGGAAGTCATTGTGAGCATCCCATACTTAAGAGGTGGTCTTAAGGCTTTACTTCCTGGACAGCCAAGTAGCTACATAAATCATTTGGAATTCCCCTTCAAGGGAGATTTGTCTCTTTCCCCCCATTTATTTATTTTTTTCAATTATTTCTTTGCATTAGTATAAATTTATGGATATTTATTTTGTACGTTGGGCTATAATTCAGTACTATTTTATTTATTTTGTTGCTTAAATTGTTCTCTGGCCACCGAGAACTCTTTCATTTGGCACCTGTGTGCTTTTGCCATATGCCCAGCATTGTGAGGTGAGAGGTTTATGTTTCTTTGTTTGTTGTTTTTTGTCATTTGAGCACTTTTTACTTTTTGGGCACTGAGATACTCCAGGTCATCTGTGTATTCTCTGCCCTACCCCTAGACTCAGTCACTTCTCCAACTAGCCCTCATTCCTTTTATTGATGAATAATATTAGAAACCAAGAGCTGCGAACTAGGTGCCCTGGGGTATTTTTGATATTGAAATCTATCCTACAGGCAGAAACTCTTGGGATCATTGTTCCATGCGTATCTTTGATTAAGTCCCCAAAGTGTCCCTCCGATGGGTGTTTCCAGCTCTGAGCGAATACAAGATGATCATCCCCAAGAGTGTGATGGTGGTTTTATGATCTCCTGACACTACCAGTCATGAATATATATTGGTGTATCAAGTGTATAGTATCGCAGTGGTGTTCTCTTCTTTTTCTTAACCATAATGTGGATTATGAAAGGTAAGAATCATTAGAATGGAGGGCTAAGATTGGTGACTAAATACCTCACTCTCTCAGCTATCCCCCAGACACCTCCCTCTGGCGCCAGATACCAGAATATCCACAACTTCTGGTACTGGCCAAACCCAGAGCAGAATCACTTACAGTGAACATGGACATAGCCTACTCCATTTATTTTATGAAGCAACCATTTTATTAAGCATATACTTTGCTTCAAACACGCTTCTAAGTATTTTGACTATGGTGTTGAACACAATAAAGTCCCTATACCCTACACCATTCTAATGGTGAAGATAAGCAAAAACAAGTAAATAAAAAAAATGAGAGAATTTCAACTAGGAGGAATATCACTAAAATAAATAAAACAATGGTGTATTTATTATGTTCATGAAGGTGATATTTGGACTGAGACCTGAGTGACAGGAAGCATTCAACCAAATAAAAATTTTAGGGATGAGAATTCTAGGAAAAAAGCAAAAAAAGTACAGATAAGTAGAGCAAGCTTGGTGTGTTAAAGTGATAGATTAAAGGCTGGTGAAACCAGAGAGATACAGAAAGGTGGCACGAAATAGGAGCAGTTAGGTAAGAAGGGGATGCCATCATATGTGGCTTTCAGGAAGTTTGGAATCTTATTCTAAAGGTGAT
The DNA here is from genome assembly GCF_011800145.1 of Mirounga leonina. NCBI lineage: Eukaryota > Metazoa > Chordata > Mammalia > Carnivora > Phocidae > Mirounga > Mirounga leonina. The sequence goes on from NW_023270454.1 coordinate 46,267,076, forward strand.
TGGAACACAGTGGGTGATATTAAGCAGAGAGATGATATGGTTTGATCTTGTGCTGCATAGCAAGGAAATTATTAGGGGACAAATTTTTAGGGATTATAATCTATCTAGCACTTATGACATGCCATGTACTATCTTAATGACTTTACATATATTGTTTCAGTCATTGCTTGAAATAATACTAGGAGGTAGGTATTAATAATTCCGTTTATATTCTAGGAAACTGAGGTACAAAGAGATTAAGAAAATAAATGAAGACCACCTGGCTAATAAGTAGTGAAGCCAACATTTGAACCCTACCAAATTAAATATTCCATAGGTTCAAAAAAACAAAAAACAAAAAACAACAACAAAAAAACTATGTGAGTAAGCAAGTTTAGAAATGCTACATATGAAAGAATATTGAAGAAGGGATGTATCTAAAGTGTGATTTCAAATAACATTAAGGCGATTTTGGCTAGTAGTACCTACAATACTTTAGTTCTGCCCTCAGTCAAAACAATTTTACTCATGAAGACTTACTTTAAGAGGGATATTTGCAGGAAAGAGAAAAAATAACAAATTCTTGTTAACCAGATTGTTTTCTGAACTCCTAATGAAAAACTTAAGTAAGATAGATTGGGCCACATAAAGTCTAGAACCGAGCAGCAGAGTTAATCACATTCTTCTGTCTGTTGGCAGAGACAGAGAGTAAGAGTGAGCCATTCTCATGTTCCGGTTCTTAGAGCTGCCAATGCTCTGCCTTTTTGGACTGGGAAAATAGTTCTTTGTGTTAACTCTTCAGTCAGGATCGGTAAACACTTTCTAGGAGTCTTTACAGACTCGACAGGAGGAAGAGAAAGGTTAGAGATTATACCCATGCATGCCCTTTCATTTTCTTTGAAACTTCTCTTTAGATAATGTGGTTGAGTCAGTATGGCGCTCCTTCAGGATAGAGACAGCTGTGTCTAATGCTGACTCTGGGCAGGCTTGGACTTCCCGGAGAGTTCAGTACACTTAGTAGACTGTTGTTGCACGGTAGCATATTAAAGACTCTAAGATCCCCGAAACACGGACACCTGCTTAACTTCTAAGAGCAAAATGGAGTCTCTCGTGTCAAGCAGGGGCCCTGTGTCAAGCAATGACGTAAGCAGTTCAGGTACCGCAGCTGGGAGATATCCCCGAGACCAGTATCAGCTGACTCCCAGAACTGATAACGAGCAGAGCCAGAGGAGGTCTGCAGAGACCCAAAATGGAGCCAGTCCCTCTAAAAAGGGGAGTATTGGGGCAGCAAACTGTCAGACTCTTCAGGGGTCAGGTCTGACCACTTAAAAAAGGCACCTGCTCTGAAGGCTCTGCCCAAGTGATCTCCGAACAGACCTGAGATACTTCGCCGCTGGAACATCCAAAGCATTAAGTGCCGAGAGCTGACCTGAGCAGCCTGAGGCCTTATCTCAACGGCTGGCACACAGGCAGACTTCGCGTTTGGTTTACCTCCCTACACCCTTCTGTTATCTTGTTTGTTGTGTGGTTTGTCTTCTGTCCTGCTCTGTGTGCTGTGTTAAGAAGCCAAGTTTAATCACATGGTGAATTGTCACTGAGTTTGAAATCCTGAGCCTGCTTTATCATTGTGATGTAACTTTGCTTTATTATTGAATAAAGCTGACATTGTGGAAAGACACAACTCGTGGGTGCCTTCATAGCGTGCTCGTGACACTTCTTTAACCCATCCTTTCAAAAAAAAAAAAAGATTTTCTTTTCAAATGAAAATATTTTCTTTTCTATAGGGAGGGAGTACTTGTTCTCACATTGAGAAATCTTGCCTTGATTCACTGAGGACAAAACCCAACATTTTTTGAGGTTAAATGTAATTCAGATTAAATAATGCCTTCTCCAGCCAGGGCCAACTTTGGGTAGGAAGATAGATCCCATTGTTTCACATTCCCCGAGAGTAAAACTTTCATTTGTTGATGTTGATTAAGAAATATGATACACACAGCATGAACACTGACTAAATGGCCAGAATTTACTGATGGTTTTGAGTGTTAGGAAGAAATGGAAGGAGTGTGGTTACCTAAGACGTCTGGCACAACATGACTAGAGTGTTTGGCTCTGGGATGGGAATAGACTTCTCAAAAAATTGGAAAGGTTCAATTGCAAGCCCAGGGAAGATGGGGAGCAGCAAGCTCACCCAAACTTAAGGTGGACTTTCCTCAATTTCATACAGCGCAGAGAATTTTCCTCAATGTCCTAAAAAGGAAAGGAAAGTTCGGGCAAAAAATTGGGCAAGATAATAATTGTTTTCAAAGTCAACCAAATTAAAGTAACAAATCTACATACAAACAACTTATAACACCCTTAAGAAGGGCAGCCTTTGCTAACTCAGCTGTATCTTTGGCCATTTTTAATATGGTAAATTAGAACAATGAATACGAGCAAAAACAAGATGTGTGGCATTCTAACGAAGTATAAGAAATTCAGTTACAATAATCTTGATAGCCATGATACAATGAGGATGATCATTATCCGAAACAGATTTTAATAGCTTTGTAAATAGAAACTTAATTCTTGGATTTCTCCTGTATAGTTTGACTACATTGAGCCATCTGATATTTTAAATCTAAGAAATATCCTAACTTTCAACACAGTCAGTAATTTGAAAATAGTCTAATGTCCTCTTATCTCACCTAAACAAAATATTTTCATCCAAAAGTTATTTACATTTATGATATAAAATAACTTACGGAGTGTTTTTTATCTGAGAATAAATTATAAATGAAAGAAGAATTTAGAGAAGCCTGGATTTGTACAAAAAGCTCAGATTTTATTTTATTTTCCTTTTCAGGGAGTCTATTATTTTTGTTTTCAAAATATTCAGAATACTTTGCTTTCCACAACAAAGATAGTAAACTTATGAGAACCTTATTAAAGATAGAATAAAAATAAAATTCCTTTGAAAAAGACTTCTTTGTTCATCCTTTCTCTATCCTCACACTGTACTTCTCTATTCCTTTTTTTTTTTTTATAACAAGGTATTATGAGAAACATACTCTTATGGCACCAAAGGGTATGATTAAAATCTCTGTTTGATTATGATTTGTTAATGGCTTATGACAAAGTATAGAGTGACTTTCAACAGCCCAGGCATTTCCCTTGCACTGAAGTTGAAGTTTAATGTTATTTGTTGATCATTTTCCAAAACATTGTGGCAATTGTTGGTTTATGACATACATCATTCTTGGAATATTATTTGACACTCAATTCAGTACATTACATTTAGATCTTACCTCTAGACTCAGTAAGACTTCCTTGAAATGAAGATTCAATATATTTATTCTCAAAAGTACCAGCTATAAACAACTGTCACATACATGCCTTCCACAGCACATCTTCGAAGGTGATTTTGAGTGACATATATTTGTTTTCCATAGTATTCTCATTCTCTCTCTTTCTCTTTCTCTCTCCATATATATATATATATATACACACACACATATATATACACATCTATATATAATGTATACATATATTTACGTATATTTACATATATGTATTTTTTTCAGAAAGTAGTAAATTTAATTTTTATGATTTTCTTTTCATCAGATACTTATAGGAAAGTGATTAAGCAACCACTACATGTAAGTATTGTTTGAGATACTGAATGGTAAAAAAGAAGTACATGTGGATGAATTAAGTGAATTGATCTTTAATAAAACACTTGCAAATTTTAAGTGCTACATGTGTGAAGAAAAAAGAGCACTTCAAAGTTCAGAATTTTGGATGCAGTCAAATAAGAAAAACTAAAAGTAATGGCAGAAGAGGCAACAGTAGAAATAGATTTATAAAAGAAGAGAGAAGTAATTTTTATTTATGTTCCTATATAAATATTTGAAAGCTTTCCACATTGAAATGACATTCCAGGGTGGGCCAAAGTGGAAAAAAAAAAACCCAAATGTTGCAGAATGTAATTGAAACAGAAAACGTATCTTTCTATATTAGGAAATGGTCTTGAACATATGCTTATATTAAGGAGTCAGTTGTGATTTGGAGTTTACGTTAGTTGTACAACCGGAAAGTTGTGGAATTTGTAAGCTGCAATGCTATGAAAAAACAGAGTTCAATGATGAGTTAGTTATAAAGGATGTTGTGTGAGAATAGAAACAGACCCCAAATCCTTGCTGCTTCAGTCCTGTGGGATAGGCCTTGAGCTAACACAATGAAGCCATGAGTTTAATACCTGTAAAGGTCTGTTAAATTTCCCAAGGACACAGATTTTGTCCCTTTCCCTAACCAGTCATTTTATAAACCCATGCTATTTGTTACAAGAGGGACTAGACAATTGAAAATATGTAAATCTAGAATAATGATGTTTTAGCAATTGTATTATTTTATACAAAGAACATAACCCTATCATTTTTCTATTACAATTTTTTTTTTCTGTTTATAAAGAATACCAGATGGATTCTTTAAACTATTGCTCATATTTGAAATTCTAAAATGTGTATCTTTTATTTTTTTAAATGTTTCATTTTTTCCTACCATTTTATGTGGTACAAATAGCTTTGGTTTTGTTATTTTTTCCGAGTAAGAATATAAGAGTTTTTATAGAGAAGTCCTTAGTTTACTATTATTTATATATTAAAAGTAAGCATGCACTTGGTATATTTCATCACCACACTGTATGCTCTAGGGTTTAATCAAACACTATCGTCTTCCCCACATTTTTGAAAATGATACTAAAAGAGCATGAATTTTTTCAACTAGTAGTCATTAGGCCCCTCCAATTCTGGAGACTGAACTGTTCCTCATTATTTAGTAAACCTAGGCAGGTATAGATCCGGACTTCAAAGAGCTTACAATCTAATTGATAAGGAAGCTCTTTAAATGAAACAAAACAGAACAAAATCTCTATATAGTGCCATAATATAAAATAGTGGGAAATACAGCAAAGGAATGTCTTGGATGGTATGTGTTAAAGTGAGATGGAATATTTTGATATGTTGCCATTCTCTTTATGTAAAATATATTTCACTAAATGTGGATAAGCACAAACCCAGTTATAGCATAAAAATATTACAAACACTCAGGAAGATAATATATTCCACTTACATCTTGATTGTTTGAAATTAAAGATTTTGAAATATTAAAGATGATCAAATATTAACATCGTGTTGGCATTTATTCTACAGTTTCTAAGGGTACAGAATAAAGCACAGCTTACTTAGTAATCTAAGCTTCATTTTACAGCAGAGAACTACATCGACTTCCTGTTCACATTCAAACACAATTAAGGTGTTGCTTGCAATCTGTAAAGCGTTATCCTCTAAGTCTTCCTTACCTGAGGGACCACTTATCTGCCTTCTACAAAGTAAACTGGAGCAGTTCTGCTGACTGCCTTAGTTCTCAGGAGCTGATAAGGCAGCACCATTCACGGCTAACTGCTTGAATTCTGGTGCTCCCACTACTCTGCTATTAGGACCCAATCAATATCCTCAAATGTGAGCAGACACAGGACTGCTGCTTAAACAATGCTGGGAAACAAAGAAGGACGTTTTCATTCAGTCTGATCATTGGTAAATGGCATCTCATGTACCTCTGAGCATTGAAATGTAGCAGGTATATGAAACATTATTTATTAAAATATATTGTTCTTAAACTGGTGGTTGCTGGGGGTGCAGGGAGGATGGGTGAAGTAGGTGAAGGGGATGAAAAGAACACTAATCATGATGAGCACTGAGGAATGTCTAGAGTTGTTGAATCATTACATTGTACACCTGAAACTAATATAACACTATATGTTAATTATACTTGGATAAATATAAATAAATAAAAACATAGGAAAGGAGTGACCCCCAAGAAGCAGACCCCAAAGGGATACTTTATATTTTACTTATTTCTTTAAATGTTATCTATTGAAAAAACATATATGGGGCGCCTGGGTGGCTCAGTTGGTTAAGCGACTGCCTTTGGCTCAGGTCATGATCCCACATCGGGCTCCCTGCTCAGCAGGGAGTCTGCTTCTTCCTCTGACCCTCTTCCCTCTCATGCTCTCTGTCTCTCATTCTCTCTCTCGCAAATAAATAAAATCTTTAAAAAAAAAAAAAGAAAAAACTTATATGTTATTTAAATAATTTGAGAAGCTTTATATTAGTTATTTCTAGAAACTCAAAACACAGTATTATAGAAATTGCCCAGAATCAAATCATATCAGTCCTACAAAATAAACGTGTAATGCTAACCATCAACTCAGAAATTATGATTTATTGATAAAGTGCTTTAAGTAACATTCAAAATAAACTAATATAAGTAACTCTAATGAAGACATAAATCTTTTACGTGTTTTTCAATGTCAAAAAATACTGATACTAAACAAACTGTTACAGTTATTCTGAAAAATTGGACAGGGAATTCTAGAATTATACTGTTTTATTTGATAAAATTGCCCCAAGCATTTCATATCAAGTCCACTAACAAGAAGGAAATCAATGATGTTTAAAAAAGGTAATATAGAAATTGACATAGGTGTGTTTTACTCTTCCTATCATGTGATCTGTTTCTTTTGTCTTTTTGTGGTATTATGTATCATATATAAAGCGATGAGAATACACAAGTTTGAACTTTAATCATGTTACATTAGGTATAAAATATACCATATAAGCTGTCTTTAATGAGCAGCAAAAAAATATATTATTTCTATATCTTTTAAAATACTAAGAAACAATGTAGTGTGGTATACATATATATTGTAATGTTCCGAAAGACTATTTTAATTGATTTGATTAAGTTTTTCCCTACCATTTCAATGGCTCCCAGGACACTAATTCATGATTATCTACATTGCCCAATTTCTAGAAATGACATTAGCATAATGTATACTGGCCTACACTTTTTTTTTTTTTGCTTAAGTAAATATCATTTCAAAGTGGAATAACTAAAATTTCAGGAAAACAGAAAAAGAAAAAAGGTCAATTTTGGTTTTGTAGGAAGATTTACCTCTATATTTAATTACTTCCATCATCTATGCTTTTTCTCTTGAACACAATCAATTTATTTCATGTCCGTGGTTATTGCTTTCAGTACAGTGAAGCATGACAGAGTAAAATGAAACAATAGGAAGAAAATGTAAAGGAGGTCAGACAAATAAAGAATATAAATGATAGGTGGCCACACATAGAAGTTGTGTAGTGATATTTGCATTTTAGTTTTTCTGTCTCAATATATGACTTGGCTGTGCCCACAAAAATTACTAACTCTCACTTTAAACTTGCCTATTTGTTTAGAATGCATCTTAAGAAATAGACAGGTCGAGTTTTTTCGCCAAAAGGAAAATGATTCTAGTATTGAGAGGTTGGACATACAGCACCGTAATTGCTGGTTGAAAGTCGGAGGAGGCATCTGATGTTCTCCATTCTCCTTTGGGCCAAAAGGTTGGGTTCAAAAGGCTGGTGGAAGTCAGATCATGTAGAGTGTGATTCAACTGAGATACTGTGAAAATTAAGGGAAGCCATCCCAGAGCTATATGCACTGAAAAGATAGGCTAACACTTCAGAAAGATCGATCTGTTTGGTGGAAAATTAATTTTAAGAGAGCCAACATGGGGCAGAAGACCTGTTAGGCAGTAACAAGTAATAAGGATTTTTAAAGATGATGATGAATGGAACTATAATAATGATAACAGCATCAGCAGACTCTGTGGCTAGTTACTCTTTTTATCTTCATTTTACTGATGTGGAAGCTGAGGTACAGAGGGGTTGAATAACTTACACATAGTTATACAGCAGGCAGGAGGCAGAGCAGGGATTTACTTCTAGCTACTCTATATCATACTGTTTCTAAGACTGGAAGTAGAGAGAAATTGTACATTCAAATGGCATTTGTAGGTAAGAGTGAAAGGAATTGCTTGCTAGAAGGATGCAGTAAGTGGGGGAGAACCACAGGGTAGCTATGTCGATTTGGGGATCATCAGCATCCATTGTGCAACTAATGCTACAGAAGAGGAATAGAGAATGTGTGTAGATCATAAAAATCACATCTTAAGTGGCACCCTAGAAAGCCCCAAGATTAGAAGGACGCAGGAAGAAAAGAGGTTGATCATGGTGACTAACCCAGAAACGATAATGTCATAGAAACTAAGGGAGGATGCAGTTTCAAGGAGGGTGCTGTCGAGAGAATCCAATTCTAGATAAAGTGTACTAAGTACACAGTGAGAGCTGCCCATTGCTTTTTAATTTAAAAACCAGGTCATCAGTGACTATGGGAAGAATGATTTCTGGGTGGAAGAGGCCCGATCTAATTAAGTTTTAATGAGATCTAACTTAGACTTAAACCTGAACTTTATGATTTATATCTTGGAGAATATAGCTAGGAAAGAAGCTATGGGATAATGTATTTTGTGGATATGGTAAAAAGCAGGTATCACCTGGGAAAGCAAACTGAGAGATTTGTTGGGAGAAAGAGAGGATGGAATATTAAGAGGAGACAGGAAGGATAGATTAAGTAATATTTTGAAAAAGAAGGTAGATATAGATCTAAAAAGTAGAAAATAACCGATAAAGGATGACACAGTGAGTGGGCCAAAGGCACCATGACACCTGAATTATTTGAGAAATTTGTACTGCTCAAACTTATACCATATGGTATTGGTCACACTGTGTCTTCTCTCAGGGATTTATCACTGTTGAAAAATAAGTTTCTTTCCTTTTCAATCTTTGTCCTATGTCACTTTGGTGTCTCCAAACGAGTTCTATACTGACAGATATTTTTGTGCCCTAAATTGCACTAATTCCTCTTTCTATTTGTAAGTGTGTAAATGTATGTGATTCTATGAAAAGGATTTAAATCATGATGGTTAGGATGAGGTGCTGTATTTTATTACATATTTTTGGACAATAGTAATTACTTGAAGTCTGTTTCCAGCGTTCTAATGGTTTGAACCACACTGTTTTCTAAATCCTCCAATTTGGTATGTAGCTCTATGACAGGAAGTTGGCCTTCAGAGCAGGAATGTATATAAACAAAGAAATGTGGCTCACAGGAAGGTTTAGTTAAATCAAACCCCGAAGCCTGCTCCTACTCTGAGCTTCTCTCTGTATCTTGATTATTTGCAGATGCGTCACATGAAGCTGGAGATGAAACCCAATAGTTAACCTCCCTAAAACTCCCAAAGCAGCTCACAGTCAGCTCCGAGTGTCAACCAGCTAAACCAAACAATGAGAAGGAAGTAAGAAATTTAATGCCATCCTGCTTCAAGATGCACAAAGTCCTTTTTTCTCCCCCAGGAATCAAACTTCAACACTGATCTTCTAAAAGAGAGACTAAAAATAAAAAATTAAAAAAAAAAAATCAAGTAGTACAAATGTTTGGAATCATTACTCCAAACACTAAGGGTTAAAAATTAGAGCTGTTTGGTCCTTTGACATTATTATAATCACAAGCCTGCTGCACTTCAAATCCTATTGTCTTGCCAAAAGTGCATAGCTCTGCCTTTCTTGGCTGTAAAATGCTAAGATGCCAAGGGCTGCAAACTGTCTTATATAAAGTCATGGAAACTTTATAGAATAAAGAAGAGAAAAAAAAAAAAAAGAAGAAGAAGAAGACATTTTTGTCAGTCTTAGAGAGTCTGTGTGCATGAGTGAAAGCAAAAAAATTCCCTGATTCCTGCAAGGCTGTCTAACACAAAGATGTAAGCCCATTCTTCTGGAGACAAAGGGTGGCTTTCTTTTCCCCAAGTGAGGCAATTCGAGGAAGTTGCAAGAAGGTAAAACCGACTGGTTGTCATGGTTTGTGCTCATACAACAGTGGAGAACTATGGGAGAGCGTGCTGAGAAAGGCCTCGCAGAGAGGCCGGAGCAAGGACCAGCACACTCCTGTCCCAGCAGATTCCATTCCCAAGCACTGTGGGAGATGGATCCTGTAGGTGCTCACAGGCCCTAGGATTAACCCTTGACTCCATGCAATTGGATCTGTAGTTTGCTGAGATTGCTACAGAGAGAAAGGCCTGCTGTTTGAGAGTTGAGATGAAGAACACAGATAATCGGAGCTGCCCATGCCTCAGGGTGCTTCGCAGAACTAACTGGCCATCTCTCCGTCTCGTCTCTCGTCTCTCTGCATTGAGTCCTGGAAAAGTGCTGGAACTGTGGGCTGTGTGTAGTGACTGGTTAGGGAGGAAAGAGGGTTGCAGCTGTCAGGTTCCCTCTTCCAGTCACCAGTGCTGAAGGACCCGGCATCAAGAAAAGAGAGTAGGAAGAAGTACGAGAGCCACATCAACCCACCCTACCCGGCAGCCATTAGGATTTAGCTCATACCCGACTGGGGGGACAGGAAGGGATTCTTTAGATTATGAAGCAAAGTTTTAAAATAAGCAAGGATGAGTCCTATAGACCACGAGGAGATTGGATAACTGAAAGTTGGCTGACAAATAATGAGATCAGGACAAAGAATTATTAGCAAATGTGGCTTTTAGCCAGCAGGGATATGAGGTTCAACATTGCATGGATGTGGGCGGTTATGAAAAAAATAAAATCATTTCATGTTTGCAACTTGGTTTATTGAGGTTGCTCAATAAACTCATTACAGATGACAGCTCAGTTTGGGAATAAATATATTAGACTTAAATTATTATGGAATCCAATTTTTGTGTTTCCTATTTATTGACATTGAAAATAGTGAGTTCTTTATTCACAGATAGGTACTGCATTTCTATGTCTGTATATTTCCTGAATCTTCTGAGAAAAATATGGATATTATTTGTTTAAAAATAAACTTGTTGCTTTTCTTGCTGTTAACACATTCAAAACTCCCAAAGCCTCTGGGCTTGTTGACAGTTATGACCTCACACTCTACTAACTCTGCCACCCACAAATTTATTTCTATTTTCACATCCATTGCCGAGTGCCTTTGTACATGCACATACACATAAACACACATATGTACAAATACTCTCTTTTTCTCTCCTATCTCACAGGTGCATAGTTTTAATTCCAACTCAACTTCAGAGTAACGTGGTCCTTAGAGTGAAATGGGAGATGGAAACATACATGGCATCATGTCACCTGACCGCAGGAAGCAGTAGGCCTGGCCTGGCCTCAGGTGTCCTTTTTATATCAGGAAAATATCTACCATGAGAAGCCTGGCACTTATTACTTCCTCCCTGAGAAAAGGTCTTTCTTTATCTAGGCCTAGTTTTGTAAAATTAGGTATTTTTCCCACCCTCAGGATAGCTTTTTAAAAACAAAACATTGAGGAGTGTATATCCACTAGTCAAATCTGGGGAGAGAGCCTGGGGGTGTGGAGGAAGTGATCACAGACTGAGAAGTCTATCTCCACGAGTCCTCTGGAGATAATCAGAGAGCCGTGACTAGGCACATGGTTATGCCAACAAAGCTTTGGCTCAAACTTTTTATTTGATTTAGATAAAAATGGTAAAATAGCAATTTATTATTTTAATATTTTTCCTAAAAGAAAATAATACTTCACTTCTACTGTGCTTTGTTTTATTGTTCCCATATTACCTAAAAAATATAGCTCTAGTTTTTCCACATCATGCATATGAAACATCTAATGTCACAAATGCCAAAAATTGTATCTTTTTGGTAACATATAAATGTTCTTTCTTTCCCCTTAGCTTGATTTGTGGAAGGTAAGTTTTCATTAGTACCATGTCATAATAATGTAGACTTTCATTATGAGTATTTTCATCTCCACTAGCAAAACTATGCAGAACAGTGTACTTGCTAGGCTTGGAAAATAGTGAGATGATACATGGAGTTTGGGAGGGCAAAGAAAAAGGCAAATTATTTTAAACAAATATTTATATTCAGATGAAAAAGATCTACTAAAGCTGAACAGGACTGCAGAGTTAATCTAGAGCTCTACCCCTGAAACATCCCATACTGTTGAATGCGAGACCTAGGGAGAAATTATTTTCCTAGAGTCACCTAGTTAGATACCAATCAAATTCTCCTCCTTCTAGGTCCAGTGTTCTGGTTTTTCTTCCTTTTTTTCCTCCTGACTTAACCAGCAAATCATCCCTTGGACTGCATGTTACTGATTTTAGATATTTAATGAAGAGCGGGAGGCATTCTGAGAAGAGAGAATAGCAGCATGATGCTATAGATATAGATAGGGAGAAACTGGAAGTAATTACAACTCAGTGACTTCAATGGGAGAGGGCTCATACTGGGGTATTCTGGGACAGACAACTAGAGAAGCAGGTTTAGATTCTAAGTGTCATTCCCTAAACATGACTTAGGAGCCAGGGTGAAGTCATTGTAAATTCTTGAAAAACATTTTTCTTTAGAATCAGAAATTCAGCAGCAGCCTTTCCAAATCTTGAGATTGAAGCATCATTGAACAGTGAGGACTGGAAACACCATTTGAGTCATTAGCATGGAAGAAATATTTAAATCTACAAACTCTCTGAGGGAGCGAACTTAAAGGGTCATCACTAAATACAGAGTCATGGAGAAACAGACCTACGGGCTGATAAGAGAGAGAGAGAAGAACTCAAAAGAGATAGAGTAGGACTTTTTTTTTTTTTAAAGTAGATTCAGTTTTGTCTAGTGTCAGAATAATAAATGAAGAGACAATTTCAAGGAGGAAGACATCTATTAAGTAGAAAAAAATGAAGAATTAAACTGGACCTTTGGATTTTGTGAGAAAAATCTTTGTGAGCTTCCAGACTATGTTTACATAAAATGCAACTTTCAATTGTTTCAAAGGGGAAAAATGAGTTGAATTATTCATTTATTTATTCAACAAATATTTATTGAGCAGCTACTATGTGCTAGGCATATTCTGTTGGTGCTTTTCATGTTACTTATGACTAACCTCTTGGAAAAGCGCTTCTCTTTAACTTTTTTCAGCATGTAAGTATAAACACTAGCAACTGGAAACACTCCCCTCCATAATGCCAAGATCTTTTCAGATAATGCAGTGCAGGGAATACTCAGACAGAATGATCTTTAGAGATTTCCATCTCTGGGACTATATTTTGGCTCCAGCTGGAAAAAAAAAAATACTTAATGATCATTATTAACTTCCTGTTAATTGATTGGAAAACAATAATTGTGGCTTGTAGGTGAAAGGGTTTTTATTTTTATTTGTACATTTATAGAGAGAATTTCAGAATAAAGGCCTTTGCTGTATGTCTCCTATAATTTCTTATTTTGTTTGGTAAGGTATGGCAGGCTAGTAGGACAAGTAGCAAGAATATCCCTTTAATCCATGGAGCAAATACTTCTATGCAATGGATGCTTCTTAACCTCTAGGTCAGTGTTGTCAAGAAACAGTAGGGTTTCAGATTATTTCTAATCCCATCACAAGGAGCCCTCGAATTGGCTAATGTGAGAAATTGGGAAGGAAGACCCCTTATCCTGCCATCTTGCAGAGGGAGTCTCCTTTTTGAAAAAAAAAAAAAAATCAAAAGGTTATTGTGTGAGCCTGGATGAATCCCACTCTCAGCTCTCCATGGTCCGACCCACCTCCCTTCACCCCCGTTTTTGGCAGGGAGCAGAACACTGGCCCTGGATTCTCCCCCTTCACCTTGTTCAATACCGGGGGGGGGGGGGAAGCCCACCACGGCAACGATTCACCTTCAAGCTGCCTCCCTTCTCCATTCTCGGTTTAACCCTTTGCACACAAGGCAACGTGGAAGCTGATGTTCTCTTAGTAAAAGAAGGTACAGTTTGGGACCATAGCAAAAAAATAATTTAAATATAACTAGGCAATGTGGCTAAAGCAAGGAACAAAAGAGACAAGGTTATTTTTTTTAGAAGCTCTTATTTTCCAATATATAGAGTTATATAATGAATAAGTAAATAGTTTTGGGTATTCTGAAGTACTATGAAGAAAAGTAAAGAAAGACAGTGTATATATTGTGGGATGGGGCTAGGCGATGGCTTATTACATATACTCAAGCAGTGATATTAAAGCCTGGACTTGAATGAAGTAAGAAAATGAGCAATGATAAGATCTGAAGGAAAGAAGTTGCACAGAAAAGAAACACAAGAGCAATGTCCTGCCTCAAGGATACCCAGGGGGCATATTTGAGAAGCAAGAGACAGGATGGAGAGGGGGTGATGGAAATATAGCTGGAGCAGTATTAAAGTCATCAAGTCCTTCAGGCTTGGTCTTTAATTGGGATTTTATTCTAAGGGTGATGGGAAACCACTAGAGGGTTTTGCATAAGAAAGTGATCCTATCTGATTGTATTTTTAAAAGATCAGATAGCTACTTTGTATAAAGTAAATGGAATCAATTGAATCAAAATAGGAGTGAAAGGAGAGGAATCAGTCCAGAAGCTGTTAGAAATGTATGGGAGAGAGAGTAAATTGGACTAAGATGGTGGCTACAAAGGGCATAAGTGGTCCAGGTCAACGTGTGCAATATAATCAGTCAGAAATTGCGAATGCAAGCTTTAAAAAAAAAAAAAAATTAAGCAGATTTTCTTACAAATAGGAGAGTAGTTCCCTCAGTTCAGTGTGGTGGTGATTGGACCAAAACAGAGGAAGAACTATAATCATGTGAACATGAATTAATAGAAGGAAAAAAAGTTGTAAAAAAGTAACGAGAACTTCCTTACTTTAATACTAACCAGACAAAAATAATAGGACTTCAAATGTAAAAAGAACAGTAAAATCCAGTAGTAGCAAAACTTTTGGATTTTACAGATCTTAAAAAGAAGGACGAGTATAGTGAGGTCCTCTTTTTATTTCATCAAATAAGCATATTTTAAAACAATTGCAGAATATCATCTCTTCTAAATTTTATTAATTCAATTATACTATTTACCTTTGTTACAAACTTGATCCATTATCTTCATTTTTCTGTTATTCAATGAAAAAAATGTCCATTTTCATTTTTTTTTAATTGACAAAATTTTATTGACAAATGAAAGCTTCAGGTCTGGCCCCCAATACTGTGCCGTCTTCTAAAGACTAACAACAAACTTCAAGATAACTTTGTATAACATTAATTTTGAAGTCACTTTAGTACTTGCAGAGTAACTCACACGTTTGCTTTTGTACCATTTTTATACCAAATTAGGGCTGCCAGATAAAATACAGGACATCTAGTTAAATTTCAAATTCAGACAAATAACAAATCATTTTTTAGTATAAATGTGTTCCAAATACTTTATAGGACATACTTATACTAAAAACGTATTTGTAATTTACCTGGCATTTAAACTGAACTGAATGTTCTATGTTTTTATTTGGCAAATCTGCCAACCCTGACCCAAGTCCCTTCGAGAAGTTCCTATGTACATTTTCATTTGTAATTTATACTGAATTACCTACTGTTAAAATGCATCTATACTGTAATCAAGGATATCTACATATATTACAATTTCAAGACTCCTAAAAAGAGAGCATTTTCCTAGTTTCTATACCAACCTGTTTCCTTATGAGCATTTTCTAGTTAGTTATAAAAATAATGCAATTTATGTACTAAAGTGGAAACATCTTAACTTCTCATCACTGCCAGTGAAAGGTGCAGGGCTTATGTTCCTCATGCATATCTGTATTGATACATCTGAATGCTGTAAGTCAAGTGCTTAAAGAAAAATCATCCTTAATTATTTTTTAAGGGAATTTATTACCTTCAATAGTTTAAGCAAGCTTGTAAATGCAATAATATATTCCCTTTCTTGTTGGATCCTGTGCACACATCACACACCTCCTGTGAGGCCTGAAATGACTAGATGCATGTTGTTAAATAATTGAGATGAACTGAGGTTTCTTTGCTTGTGAACTCAGGATTGTCCTGCTACTGCCCTTGGTATTTAGATTATTTTGCTTCCTTCCATTAAATGGTAATACAAAGCAGAAGTTGGTAGTATTTCGAGTTAATGAATAGAAAGAGGATTCTGATTTATATAAAGAAATGTTTCTAATCCAAACCCACTTCTACATTTGCATGTCTGATGCTGTTTTCTATTTTTAAATGGCATCTCGAATAATCTTTATATGAGGCAATCTTTATCTCCATTGAAGACCCCTTTTTTGTAGGAAAGAAAAAAGACTACCTTTTAAATTACACTTTCATCAATCTGAAATAGACCTAGGCAGTGAGTGAGTCTGGAAGTCTTTGAAAAGAGAGAGAGAGACACACACACAAAGCAAGGGAAGGAGAGATACCTTGTTTCCTTGCAATTTGCAGAGGCAATTATCCTGAGTATGGAGGAGGAAGCTGAAGAGGCTGGCATGGATTTTTGACAACCGCATTTAAATTGTTTATAAGGAACTCTTTCCAGTAAACAAGGGTGTTCCAGAGGCAAGGAGAGATTGTGGTATTTGAAATTTGAGAGAAAAAATTGTCCAAAAGCTGGGTATGCTCCGAGAGTCTGTGATAGGATACAAGGCCATTTATAAACAGAATGAAAACTGGACAGGTCGAGGCTGGGCCTCTTGAGCAAGCATCAAATATCTATCTGCACCACGTTCAAGGTGTGGAAGTCTTAGATGAAACTCATTAGAGAGAACTGTGGGGGGTGGGGGTGAGAAGGCCCAACTATGACAACTCAAAAAGAAAAGACTAATATAAATTTTCAATATTCTCATTCAGAAAAGCAATAAGAAAGCAAAGGAATCTTATGCTAAATATAAGCCCTAGAATTTCAGCGCCAACAAGAAAAATTCATACTTCTAATCCCCCAGAATAAATGACTTTTGATTTGAAAGGTAAAGATTATAATTCATAGCTGAATATTGCAGAGAGATTTATTATATTTATAAAATATCTTTGTCATTTGAGGAACTTTTGATTATTCAGTTCAGATTTTCTTAAAGAAACCGAATACTATGAAGAGAGATATTATGAGGCAAGGTTGTGCAGTAGAGTGAGCAACTTATTTATATATGTATTGCAAATATGTGCTGCCTGTCTCTTCTAGAGAGGACACAGCCAGAGGTGCTGATGATGGAAACAGAGTGCTATGCAAGTTCCTACCTGTTTGTATTGAGTTAGTTCTTGGTCTCAGCCTGAACAGGTGGGGGTCCAGTTAACCGGCTGTATGACCTTGTGCAAATCACTCACCTTCAACCTGTTTCTTCCTCTAAACAAAAGAACAAACAAACATTTACCTCAGGTGATTTTTTCTTTCAATTTTCAAATATCAACTCTGTAGGAATATACTTTTGATTCAATGAAGTTCAGGGATTTTTGTGATGACTTTGACAAATGTTTGCAATAGTATAACCACCAACACAGGCATGATTTAGAACATTTGCATCACCCTAGGAAGTTCCCTCATGCCACCTTGCCGTCATTCTCCTTGAAGCTCAGCCCTTGGCAAATTCAGATCTGCTTCCTGTCACTATAGTGTGTCTTGTAAGATTTCATGAATAAAAGCAATCATACGTTACACACTGTTTTGTGTGTCTGGCTTCCTTTACTTAGTAGAATGCTTTTAGAATATACCCTTGTTTTGTGTGCCAGTATTATTCCATTGTATGGACCTTCAGGTGTTGTTTAGATAATTAAGTAAAGAAAAATTTACATAGATGCTGGTGAGAAGTTCCTGATTTATATAAATTTTTGAATGTGTGGTATTGAATTATAAAATGATTCTCAGATTCTAAGCATAATTTTCTGTTAAACTTTAAGGAATAATATCATAATATAATAATAATATAATAATATCATGTTGAAGAAGTAATATTTTGGGCTAATGCCCAGAGGCTTCAGTTACAAATAAAATGAGAGATTGGGAAATTTAGACATTACCTGGAAAATGTGAAACTTCCTTTGATTCAATTACTGGACATGTTCTTTAGTCTGATTTATCAACTTATATTTTCTCAATTCTATTTTCACTCTGTATGTGTAGATAATGCCACACTTAGAAATATATAATCTCCAAGGGTCAGTCTTTATTGTTGCAGACATGACAATTTATTTTGTTGTAACTCTAGCAATCAGAGTCTGTTAATGACTTCATAAAACTTGACACACCATCTTTTTTTTCCTACAGGGAAGAAAATTAGGAGTTTAATTTCAATATAGAAATGGCACTCAGAAAAGTGACCACAGATAAATCTAGAAGTTATTTTCAGAAAGAGGTCTCATTTCCTATTTCTTGTACACTAGAAATATGTTTCTGAAATTAACTCATTTTTATGTGTCATCAAAATCCAAAGCAATATTCATGTTATGATTTGATTTCTACAATTCCCAAGTTAGTCTATGTGATGCTTAGAATTAAGAAACTACATTTGGAAGGTAGCTTGACCTATAATGCTTTTCTAATTCAAAAGCGAATGTACACTAGCTCAGAACTTGAAATTTGAATTTGGCTTTTGCATCTAAGAACTGGTGCTCAGGATTTGCAGTTTACAAACTCAACTCTTAACAGAATCCAGGATTTATTATTGAGATCAGTAGACCGCCTGTAAACGCAACCCTAGGCTTGCTACTTACACTTAAAAATACGACTTAGCCGAACTTAATCAGAACTTGAGCAAATGCCATCACTTTTTGCATGTAAAAAAATTTCCTCCACCATATATTGCATCTATGCCTCAAATATTTGGCACGTTAGTTTCACTATTACTATGTTATTGATTATCTGGGGTTGCAAGCCCGGATTTTGATTTTTTTTAACCCTTTGCATGCTACTGCTTGATTGAAGATTGTCAGTCATTACTGAGTACCAGTTGCCACATTCATAGAGGGGCATGAATGCATACGTGTCCTCTTTCACTACATACTCCTTAGTGTGAAAAAGGGAAAGAAGGTACCAGGAGGCTGAGGAAGGGCTGGTGTTTGCACTGAGGAATGGGGCCAGCTTTCCTTTGCCTTTCAGTATGGATCCATTTCACCTGTTTGAAAGCTACTGTAAATGAGTTTGTGATCCAATGCTTAGAATTATGAATCGTTTGAAATAAAACCTCCTTCCCTTTTGAACACCAGCATGAGGAAATGCCAGGAACCTTTCTCTCATTGGAGACACTCTTCTCAGGGACCAAAGAGAGGTTGTTACTGGTATTTTTTTCACACACTTCATTCTCTCTTCAAACTTTCTTTTTGGCTCAGTTTGTGGATGATGGTGGTGAATTTTGAATTTTGAACTCCAAAAAGGCATATTTGTTGTAAAAACAGAGGTGGGGACATAAAGCTGGGGAGACTTAGATCTTGTCTCTATAGCACAAACTACCGCCATAAAGTAAAGCTCTTTGGGATGGGTCCCTGTGATGCAATGAACAAAGTAGCCTCTCTCTCTTTATTTTCATATCCAAAGAAATCTTTTATGAAAACATACTGTATTCTGCCATCACTCTATTTCTTGCAACAAGACTTTGCATCTTGGTTCCTTGTCTTCTTTCTGTTTCACATAGGATACATTTCTTAAGAAACTTACATTTCTGTAACCAGTGGCTTTAAGATATATTTTTTATTGTGGCTAAGTAAAAAATATATTTTACACTGTGACCTCATACACACATTTAAACTTAAATTAAATATATAAAGTTGTACATAGAACTTAAATGAAAGTTAAATAATACTTTTATAAAACTTTATTTACCTTTACCATGAGTAATACACTCTGCTATTTTGTAGTTACTGTTTAATATTTTTTAAATGCTCTTCATGATCTACTTTATTGATCTCAAAACCTACGAATGTTTTGCAAACCACATATCGGAAAACACTGATATAAATGGATATGTGTGCATCCTGCAATGGCTTGGTAGAATCTATGTATACAGGCAAAAAGTTGAGTTTAGACTTTCCCAATATAGTTTCTCTGTAGTATAAATCTCTGTTAAGAGGAAATAAAAAATTGTTAATTTTCATTAACTTTCATTATATTGAACAAATTTTTGCACCTAAACTGTTATTTAAACGTTTGGTGTAGGAATCAGGAGGCCTGGCTTCTTGCTTTCCCCCTCCTGCTAACTAGTGATATGTCCTTGGCACTCACTTCACCAAAATAGCTTCAAGAATTCAAGAATTCAGGGCGCCTGGGTGGCTCAGTCATTAAGCGTCTGCCTTTGGCTCAGGTCATGATCCCAGAGTCCTGGGATCGAGCCCCGCATCGGGCTCCCTGCTCCGCGGGAAGCCTGCTTCCCCCTTTCCTGCTCTTCTTGCTTGTGTTCCCTCTCTTGCTATGTCTCTCTGTCAAATAAATTAAAAAAAAAAAAAAGAATTCAAGAAGTCTTTCTCTCTGTATGTATATAATCATCTGTAATTGCAAATTCTTCATTTAACATTTTTTTATTCAGAGGTTTTGATGTGATTAAAACTTTCAGATTTTCCTATGAGCTATACTTTAGACATGGTAAATAAGATGTCTTTATTAAATGTGTTGATTCCTAGTCAAGACATACTCTATTGTGTGACCATTGCAGTATACACATAACAACAGTGCAAACTTCATGTTTCTGTGCTGAATTTAAACCAACTTTAGATATCAAAGATTTGCATTATACTGATGTGAACTGATAGGGCTAAAGAATGGCCTTTTGTGCTGGGAAATGAAGCTTAAAAGAAATAGCTAAGTGGTTAGGCTTCAACCTCAGACAGCAGATTTCATACTCAGTGCCACGAGATGGTCTTGCTCTGCACAGCCTTCATTTCATGTGTTTATTGGGTTGAGGTAGCCTGTCTCAATGCAGGCTAGTTAAGTCCTCCGATACTGTAAGATTCTTCATCTACATACGCATTCCTCCTCTGCCTGTAAGGGAAGAGAAATTGAAGTCCAATTGGAGATGTATGTTGAATATGTGCTTATGTAAACATTTGGTTTGAGGATAAAGTTTTGAAATATTGTCTTCATAGCATTAGTTGCTTGAAAGCTGTGTGACAGGCATGGAAGTCCTAAAGAGTAGGAGAGATGTGAGGCACCTATGTTTTAGGATTTCAGATGTCTCAGGAGAAGGAGGAATGCTTCTCTCTTTATCCCACTATAAAAAAAAAAAAAAAAAAAAAAAAAAAAAAAAAAAAAAAAAAAAAAACCACTTCTGGGCCAAAGGTACAATCTTCCAGTTATAAAATAAGTAAGTCCTGGAGATGCAATGTATAGCATGGTGACTATGGTTAATAATACTGTATTGTATATTTGAAAGTTCCAAAGAGAGAATATTTTTTATTTCTTTAACAAAGGAGTAAATCTTAAAAGTTCTCATCCAAAAATATTTGTAACTATGTGTAGTGATAGATGTTAAGTAGACTTATTTTGGTGATCATTTTGCAATATATACAAATATTGAATCGTTTTGTAAATGTAAAACCAATATATGTTAATTATACCTCAAAATAAATAAGTAAATACATACATACATATTTCTATTCACTTGCAAAACTTCTATACACCACATTTAGTCATGCTGTTTTACTTGTAAAACTGTAGAACCCATTAAGAAAAAGAATAACCAGAGTGCAAAATATGTACTCAGCACTAAACTAGCCTTTTGGCCAGGGATATATCTAAGACTTAAAGTCTATTTTAGTTATAAATTGTCACTCTGGCATGTGATTCTGTCAGCAGTGAAGGGCGATGTGGGAAGTGAGAAGTTGTGATGAGAATTCTAGAAGTCTCTAACTTTATTTAAACACATACCGAAGTCTGCTACACTACCTTATCTCTGCCAAAGATTTCTTTCAGACGAAAAAGGTATACATAAGATAAAATAACATCTGAGACTCCACAAGTCGAATGTGAAGCCAGGGAAAGTATCAATATAGATTAAAACCTTCAATATTAAGCAATGTTAACTGCATGATTTTACTTATGACTATCAATTATAATAAATAATAGTAATCAATTAGTTATCAAACTGACTAACATAATGTGATTTAGATCATCGTTGTGTTGTATCAGTAAGCATGCATTGTTATGCAATAAGATCATTAAGGAAAACAGAAACCACACTAGGTAATTCAAACAGAAAGAGTTTTAAAACGAGGGTTTGGGAGTTTGAAAGGTTTAAGAGAGTGACAGTTGAGATGTGTGTGGAATGTCACGAAGTTTCAGTGCGCTGCCTCAGTTTTGGTCCTGAGAGTCAAGAATTTGTTGCTCCCACTGTAAGTTAGAAAATTGTAAGAAACAGGTGTGAATGATTTAACTGTCCAGTAGCCTCAAGGCTACGTATAGACAGGGGAAATGTAGTCCAGCTGGCCACATCGAAACTTTCCATCCGCCAAAGCCCATGTGCTCACTGCCCTCTGCAGCTAGGACAAATGCCATGAGGTGGCAGCACGGTTGGCATGTTTATGCTTGATTGCGTGTGTGTGTGTGTGTGTGTGTATAAACTATGCTTAGAATTATCCTACATGAAAATTCACTTAAATATTAACAGTGTCTCATCTATTGATAGTAAATGAGATTTTGGTCTTCAATGTATGTGGATTGCTTTTTTTTTTTTTTAATTAGATGGCATCATCGTAACAATTCTGTTTCTACTAAAATATTAGTTTCCTACTACCGCATGATAAATTACCACCAACTAAATGGATTGAAACAACCTACTTATTATTTTAGAGTTTTCATGAGTCAGGGGTCTGAGCACAGCTTACTGGGTCCTCTACTCAGGGTCTGATAAGACTATAATCCAGGCATCATCCAGGGTTGGGGTCTCATCTGGAGACTTGACTAGGACAGAACCTATTTTCAAGCTCTTCAGATTGTTGGCAGAATTAGTTTTCTTGCAGATGTAAAACTCATGGTGACTTACTTCTTCACGGCTTTCTAAACTCAGGGAAGTCTTAACCCTTCTTTTAAATGGCTTACCTGTTTAGGTCAGGCCCACCCAGGATAATCCATCTTTTTATTAACTCAAAGTCAACTAATTAGAGTCCTTTATTATATCTTTCCTTAACTAAACTTTGACATATAAAGTAACATAATCTTGGAAATGAGATCCCATTATATTCACAGGTCCTGCTCACACTCAAAGAGAGATTATACAAGGGCTTAGGTCACTGTGGATATTTTAGACTTTTGCCTGCCATAATCGTTAAAAGAGAGAGCTTAGTGGACTGGGCATACTTTGCCTCATGCTGTGAGGCAGTCTTCCTAGGGTGTTTTGAGCTGGCTCCATTCAAGTATTAGAATGGTAAATTTCTGAAGTGGGAAGTGAGGGGCCCCAAGAAATACTACTTTTGTCTAAAGCAGAGTGATGTTTTGAATTCATACGACTTAATTCTAGAATCTTAGATTACATCATTCCAGAACTAGAAGTTGCTGTAGAATGCATGTTGACAACCTCTATCATGTTAAAAACTAAATAAACAGCACCAGAATATGAGCTGTACGTTGTCATAGCTAATTATAAGTATAACCATGGATCAGAGCCTTGGTTTCTTGATGCTCTAATCCAGTAGTGTTTTTCATAATACCGTCCTATTTTGGCCATGAGATTACTATGGACAATATTGTTTATTAGAATTACACTGTTTTCCAATTTCAATATGAGAAAGATATAAAAGTCCAAACCATATATGCTTTGCCTAAATTATAGTCTTAACTCTACTTACTTCCGACTGAGGCCTTGAGATTAGTCTATTTATGTTACACCCAAGCAATGGGTATTTAGAGCAGAGTGATACAAAGAAAAGCTATATCAAAATTAGAGGTGCACAAGTTACCAAATCTTCCTCCTATCTCTCCATGGCATGCTCTCTCCTTTAGCTTTTTATCCAGTGTCAATTTCTTATTTAAAATATAAACATCATCCCTAATTCTTCCAATCTCCCTTTCTCCCAAGAATTGATCACCACCTTTGTTGTTATTGTCTGTATACCCTCAGTAGATTGTAGGATACATGATGGCAGGAGTTTGTGTCTCTTGTGTCCACTCTTATATCTTTGGTACTTAGCCACTGTAATTGGCACAGAGTAAGTGCTCAACAAATATGTGTGAAATGAAAAAATAAAAGAAAGGAAAAGAAAGAAGAAAGGAAGATTTACTTGTAAGAGGTCAGGCTCATCCTGGGAAGCAGCAAGTCCAAGAACATGCAGGGAAAATATAAATCCCTTCTGAGTAAAACTAGGAAAGCTTTTAGCATTAAAATAGTAGAAAAGTTTAAGTGCTAAATGTTTTAATGACCTAAGATTTTAGACTCATTGCAGTGGATAACATAGAGCTACCACACTTGCTGATCTGTCTTGATGAACAATTTGGATTAGCAAAGGCCCTGATCAAGCAAGTAACCTTCAATTCTGCTCTCCAGGTCCTAGTAAAGGTCTAGCAGAGAGAAATCACTGTTATAGCTTGATAGTTTAAGGAGCATATTAGCTACTTCCTCCTTAAGTATTTTCTAACTGCCCAGAAAGATGCATCAGCACTTAAGATGCCCACAGAATTACCTCCCTTTAATATAGTCCAGGGTTAGAGATTTCCTTTTCCAAAAATCAGTGTAAGAGCCAGTCCTTTAGGTTCTATGTACGTTTTTGAGAAAGTCACATAGAATCCTGTGTATTACTCAGTGCCTCCTAAATACTGACTTTTCTTCGAATTTAGTAATTCACAAACAACACACACACACACACAGACTTTCTGTGAGAAATGATATATCTTATTCCTCATAATAATGAGTTATATGATGAATAGCAACTTTTCCTCTTCACCCTAGCTGCCAGGATATTTAGAACTACAGTTATCATTTTAGGGTGCCCAGTTGCCCCGGTTTGCCTGGAATTCTTGGATTTCTCAGGACATGGGCCCTTTAGCACAGCAATTGGACAGTTTCAGGCTTACTAGAATGGTTGGTCACCCTCCTTTTGATTATAAAAGCATATATGGTTGTCTTTGCAACTTTACAAATTATAGATTTATAAAAACTATTTGTTCAAAACCATATTTTGTTTATATATTTACAAATTATCAAATTCATAAAACATGGGTTGTAGGCACGCAATCTAAATGGGAAATTCTATTTGACCAGTTGGATTAAGGAACCAGAACTGAGGGTGAGAGAGAGAGCGACTAAAGGAAAGGGTATGAAAGTCACCGCTGTGGAGGAACAGCTAAGAACAGATGGTCCTTTTATGCGTCATGTTGACAGAAACAGGAGACATGTACTAAATAGTAGGGAAAAAAGAAAACAGAAAATGGGAAGGGAAGCTTCTGTTTTCATTATTGGCTGAAGCTCGTTTATTTCTTTTAATAATGTTCTTATCAAGAGTTTGTTCCTTGATAATTTCTTTACTGATTTTCATAGTTTTTTTTTTTTTTAACTGAGACTTCCTGCCTTTAAATAATTTTAGAAGTTATGGATTAGGTGGATGCTAACTAAGAAGAAAATGTCTAAGCTAAGATAGCAGCCTAAGAAGTTTGGGTCTGAATACTGTCACTGCAAAGTGACAAAGTTCTGAGTAGAGATGTTTGGGTTGGAAACGATGCAGGAAGAATTCCAGCCACTGCTACATATTGCCAAGTACTCCCTTGCACCCCTGCATCACCACTTTCTCAGCCTATACTGAGCCAACATATTGTTTTCTGTCCAAGTAATTTTCAGTAACACCCACAGAATCCCCAGCAGTGATTGCTTCTAACATAACACCTGGCAAAAATTCAACTTAATATGAGCAAAATAGCATTACAGAACTCATGCCCCTGAATAAAAACCTTTCTCCGCATTCTGAGAGAGTGGAAAGGAAATAAAAAAGCCCATAGTTATGAAATTAATAAGTCTTCAGCCACTAATCCTAAGATAAAAATAAATAAATAAAACATGCATATTTTATAACCCGGTTCCAGCATCACTAAGGAATGCAAAATTATACAATTCTACCTAGAGAGCATCTGTGTGATAGCAGCAGTTTAATTATTAAAACCAAGTCTTTTTTAGAGGATCTAGTTCCGTTGGATTCAAGACACATTCAAGGGATCTTTCCTATGTTTCAGAGACAGTGCTGGATCCTTTTACTTACATTATTATTTCTGTCAGAGAAATTCCACCAAACATAGATGACTTGTAGTTTTTTAAATTTGCTTTGTATTGCACCATTATTTTATACTCCATAAGTTTACTTTATGAGACGTAGTTTACCATTCAATGAATGTGTCATTTTTGACACAGCAGAGATATAAGAGAAAGGAAACTGAAAGTTGCCAGAACATTTGCACTATTTTGCTCAGTTTTTTAATTTAATAAATTGGTCTGTCACATGGAAAATTGGTCACCTAAATGTAGATTTTCCGTACACGAGACTTGATGCCCACAAATCCCATTACCAAATAATAGAATCTCTGAGGCTTCATTTGAAAATGTGCCCCCTATGGCTTGAACTGAATTTTGTCATGTGTGCTGTTGAATGAATAGCCTCACTGTCGGCTCTATCTCCACAAACTGACAGCCCAGCGTTGGCTCTGATATAATGTTTTTTGTTTTGTTTTGTTTTTGGGTAGAGCCTGTAATCACATTAGAAGCTATTTTAATCCCCTGGCCAATCAGATAGCTGCTCTTGGCGGGGCCATTCTTCCCGGGCCCCACTGCTTTATGAGTATTGGAGTTCCATGACATTGATGAGATGACATTATCCCCTCAACATAGTTCCTTTTTGTCCAACAGCTGATGCTGTCTTTCCATACCACACAGAAGTCTAGAACACATGGGACAATGTTCACATAGTTGGAAAAAAAGAAAATTTTTTCTCTAGACATTTTTACTTAAGACATTATTTGTTTTGTGCTCTGTGAAAGTAACTCTCAGTATCAACCCCCTCATCTATTTCTTATGATGGCTTGGCGGGGGAAACCCACATTTTTAAAATGTACAACTCTTAACATTTCATTTCCAGTTTGGGTATTAAGAAAGCATGGTAGTTAAAAAAATAACCTATGTCAAGGGCACTTGTTGGGATGAGCACTGGGTATTGTTTGTAAGTGATGAATCACTAAATTCTACTTTTGAAACTAATATTACACCATATGTTAACTAACTAGAATTTAATTGAAAACTTGAAACAAAGGAACAAACAAATAACCTATGTCATTGGCTGACCCTGGTTTTAAAACCTGGATCTACCTATGTAACTTTTGGAAAGTTTCTCAAACTCTCTAAATAGAAGTTTATTCATCTGTAAAGTGTAAGTAATAATAAATATCTACATCGTAACATGTTTTGGGGAGTTAAGGAAATAATGCAATATGAGTTAGTAATGTACCTGTCACATGATAACTGCCACTACAGTAATTGTCATTATTATTATTGTAAGACTTTAGAAAAGTAATTTATTTTCTTTATACATTTATAAAATTAAGATGATAATTCACCCCTTTAAGAAATATATATATATATTCTGTGGTAAAATTGTACATTTTTAAAAATAAAGTCACATAAAGATGATACGAAGAAAATATAGAATGCCACATTAATAAAAATATTTTAAGTTTAGCAAATCTATTCGTATCACATCTGCTAATATTACTTCCATGAATTCTCCTAACATCTTATAATAACCAATGCTTTAAAAAAAATGTTGTTCATGAAGCAAACTACTTAATGACATATTTTTCGGAGAGACCTATTTCAGCATTTACCCCAGGCACACATGGATATGTACTTAAGGGCCCATCAGAAGACTAACAGATTGGGAAGATAAAGAAGCAATTCCTTCCTATAACTTCCCAAGGGAGCTCCAGTTGTACCCATCAAGAATTAAATAGAATTCTTAGAGGCACAGGAAAACACCTGCAAAGATTATATCACATGAGACACTATTCTCTTTGTTCTCTGACAATGTAAAAAAAAATCACACCTTTTCCAAGGAGCTCTGACACCACATATGAAAATAATTGGTACTGCCCACCAATTCTGGCAGGCTAGACCCCTGGTAGCTTTCGACAAAGTATAATGAAATTACCTTAGAAACAACTTGAACAACAGCAGCAGCGTTTTCAAAGAGCTTCTGTCCATATCCTCTGAAGCTATACCAAATAAGCCCACAGAAATTTCAAGGCCACTGATGTTTAAAAAGATAAGGGGATGTCAATATTCTCTATCAAAAGGAGACCCAGTGAGCCTCTTTCTGATGCTTTCTGAGAAGTTGATACTTCCTAGAACCAGGTGTTAGAAGATATCCTTCTCCTTTGGTGCCCACGGTTCTTGATCACGCCACTTAAGAATGAAGAGCCAGACCAGACAAAGAGTGGTGGGCAGCAAAGCAAAGTTTATTGAGCGATAGTAAAGTTTGTTGAGTAATAGTACAAAGCCCCTGAAGAGGGAGGGGACCCGAGAGGGTTGCCACAGGAGTTTCTAAGTCTAGGGGTTTTTATGGGCTTGTTTTAATCTGATTACACCTGTCATCTACCTGCTACATGGGAAAGGGTGGAGGGCTCCTTCCAGGCTGGTGTAAAACCCTTTTAAGGATGGTTTCCTTTTTTAAAATTTTTTTGAGGGACTTCCTTGCATGGTGGGGACCCCTTGTCCCTGCCTGCCTTTCTTCCAACTATCCTTCAGCGCACAGAGTGTAGAAGTGGTTATGTGGCAGCAGATGTGCAGATACAGAACAGTCAAACAAGAATACCCACCTTCATTCTATATCCTTATTATTTGAGAGTCTAGCCACCACTCCATCCCCACCACATGCATGCAATACACTGTACCAGTATTTATTTTATTTTTTCTTTTTCTTCTTATTCCGGAAAGAACTTTGAGCCAGCTAGTTTCTGCAAACAGGTCTTGGGTAAATTCTTTGGGAAGCCTTATTAGCAGAGATGCCCAAAGGGCCCAAAGCTCAGGCCAGATGAAAACATGGTTGTTTACATTCACTATCCCTACATCTAACTCTAGCTCCTATTTGCTATCTCTCTCCCAAAGAGAGGGGAGTGCAAATGGGAAGATTGCCAGATTTGGACCTTGTGCTCTAACATTTGGAAATTGAATTTGTATGTTATATCTATAGGAAGGGTAGTTGCTAGGATCAGTGAGAGATAAAAAAGATGTGGAGGAGTACGAAGGCTTCAGAGAAGAGGGAAATAAGAAGGGAAAAGGGCAGGGAGAACTTAAGATTTTGAACAGTTCTGGAACCAGCGAAGGGACCTTAATTAGGTAGATTCATGTGTAATTTGGCGTGATTAATCTCAGGCTTTCTCATATAATAGGATTATTTGGAATCAATTAAGATAATAGATATGAGACCATTTCATAAAAATTGAAGCACAATATGAATGTGAAATTTTAGTTGTAAGTTATTACAGCTATTAACTGAATGAAAGGTCTAGGGACACAGAAGAAGTTTAAATTAATAGGATATTAATTATTCTGTAGTTCAATCATTTTAAACTTCTTCTCTCATTCAAAAAAAAGGAGAGGGTAGTGTCTGAGGTGTAGGTGTGGAAAAATCCACTTGCCCAAGACATCACATACCTCTTAATCTTTTAGATAGCACAACAGCTGCTTTAGACCTCTTTTAAGTCCTACAAACCACATTAGCACAGTTGCCTGAACGTTCCTCAAACCCTCGGCAATTGAGTTTTTGCACGGGGCTTATGACCCAACAAGCTATACTTAACCAGCTGATAAATTCTTCAACTTTCTGGCCTAGAGTCAGACCATTCCTCAGAGTTCTTTCCCTTTGGTTGGCAATTGTGCTGGCTCCAGTAAATTGCATTAATGACCCAATGCTTCACCTGTTCTGGTACACCTGCCTTTTGCCACGTGGCTTTGTAGTTCCTCTTTCGGAAGTATAGTATATAGTATATTTCATCTCCTCAGACTTTGGACTTGGCCTTGTAACTTGCTTTGACAAATAAAGTATGGCAGAAATGATGGTGTGCCAACTCTGGGTCTATGCCTCAGAGGCCTCGCAAGTTTCAAGTTGCTTTCCTAATCCTCTGCCATTGACGTGCGAATTTGCCTTGTATATCCAGCTCGTCAAAGGAAAATAGCAGACATGTGAAGATGAGCTGCTACAGATGAGCCCCATTTAGGCCAAACATCCCCAAGACATCCCATAGATGCATGAGGTAAACCAATTCTTATATTGTGTGCTCTGAGAACTTTGTGGTTGTGTGTTATGCAAGATTTTTGAAGCAATTGTTAACTGATACACTGACCCTCTAAAATCAATCACTTCTGGCACCATGGGAATGAGAGCAGGCATTTCAGGCCTCCTTCCCTTGGTCTCTCTCTCTCTCTTTTGTCTCTCCATACTCTATCCACATAGTCATTGATCTAATCAATATGCAGATTCCCTTCTTTTAGCCATGGTTAAAAGACTTTTTTTTTTTTTTTTTTTTTTGAAATAACAGTGGAGAAAACGCAATGTTCATTTTAAGAAACAGAATGGAAAACTCATGTATGGGAATGTTCAGCTGTCCTTGTATAATCCTTTACGCCAAAGTACTGAGAGGTTTAAATCCAGGGTTGGAAATTATCCAAATGGATAGCCACTAAAACAAAACAAAACAAAAGAAAACAGACTTAAAACTTAACCATTGCATCAGCAACACCTCTTGGGATGACTGAAATTAGAATGGGTTAAGGTTGGCCAAATTGCACTCTTGGATGAGCATGGAGGTGTCTTTGGATCTCGGTGGAACCAGGCCACTGAAGCTAGACACCAACTAACTGTGTATGCTTGGGACGCTAACTCAGTTTCCCAAGCATCTCTGTCTTCCTTTGCCAAAATGCAGATGGATAATATTTTCTCAGCTAATTAAGAGAGATAAATGAGAAAAACATTTTTGAGGCATTTGACAAGTTACAGGCAGCCTCCTTTCTTTTTTCTAACCAAATATATATTCCAACAGTGTCCTTATTGTAACCTCCTTATTTTTGCTTAAATAAGTGATATTCTATTTCATGCTCATTACTACTACTAAACAGTGCAATTTATCATAAAGAATAAAACACTTATTATTATGTCAGATGGATCTGGGTGAAGCTCAGCTGAAGGAGCCCAGGGCTCATATAATTTTTTGGCCCCTATTCTACATGTCTCTGCTCAAAGGATAAACCCCTTGTGTATTAACTTTGATTTGGGGTTCAAACAAACCTGAAAATTCAAAACAACACTCAGAGAAGCCTGTTAAGTTTATTTATTCTAGTGGTGACTTTATCTCCTGTATTCCTCCCCTAAGTTCATAGGGGATGGCTGAGAAGTTGATACTGCTTTCCTTGATCAACATCACTTGAAAAGTTCATGATCCTCAGATAGCCTTTGGACCCAAAGGCAGACATTTTTCCCACCAAAATCCAAATTGGCAAGATTATCTTCAGTACTCACTGTGGGCAAAGACAATTTATATTAACTTTATTGTATAAAAAATTAATAAACATTACAATATTTTAAAAGGATATGAACATGATGTTGCTTGTTCTGATAGTTTAGAAGTATAATAAAAGAAATGGGTTACCTTTTTTTTTCCCCTTAAAGCCTTTCCTAATAAGCTAAAAAAAAATGAATAACTGTATTTCATGATTTTCTCCACTACTTAATCCCCCCTCAGATGCTTTCAGACACTAAAGAATTTTTCAAAGATTAACCTTTGGAAAAAGTCGTCATTTTAAAAAGAATAAACAAAAGGCAAAAAAAAAAAAAAAAAGAGTGAAATTTCCCAGAGAAGTGCCTTCTAATTTGCACGAATGGGTATACAGGTCATATGGAAAATTAAACACCAAATTCTAAATTTTCAAGGCCAGAGAATTTATGCACACAAATCCTATTACCAGCTAATGGGATTTGTGGGGATCCCCAGTGACCTATTTAGAAAATTTACCCCCTGCTGTTCAAGAAGAATATATCATACAAACTAAGCCCCAATACACAGTCCTACTGTTGGCTTTATCCCCAGTCTGTCAAGTGATCCCTCTATGATTTCTAAAAGATGCTGGCAACTGTATCAGTTTGCATATCTGAGTGACAGTGCAAAATGACATCTATATTATTTTTTTTAAGTTCTCTAATACTCGTTTCAAATATTTTTTAAAGGTGTCTTTCCTTTTTTCTTTCCTTTTTCTTCCTTCCTTCCTTCTGTTCCCTTCTCTTCTCTTTTTCTTCTCCTTCTTCTTTCCCCTCTTCCTTCTCCTCCCTCTCTCCCTTCTCCTATTTTCTCTCCTCCTTCTCTTTCACCTCTCCTTCTCTTCCTTCTTATTCTTGAATGTAGAAAAGAAACCAAGCAAACATTAAAGCATTAATGTTCTCCTTTCCTTTGCACTTGGTTGAAGAGATCAAGGCTCATGTCACAACTAAGGAACATACCACTGCTGTGGTTTCAGAATTCTCTTTGAAATATATAAATATAAGTTATATACAAATAAGGATATGGATTTTTGAAGGATTATTTGCATTTGCAATTAGAAGGAGGAGAAGGAGAGGCAAAAGGGAAGGAGGAGAGAGAATAGGAAAAGGAAGAAGGGGAGTAGAAGGAGGAAGAAGAGGGAAAAGAAGAATGCAGGAATAGTCAGGCCTATCGGGCACTGAGATAACTAAATCACTGGAGTGACCAAACATGGTGAAGTTTGTTGGTGGTGATATTCTGTTTGTACAATACTTTTCCAACACCCATTCTCTCAGGTAAGTAGGCACTAACTACTCTCATGCAGTCCTCTGACTGGATACAGAATCACTTTCCAGAAGCATACATCTTTAATTCCTTTTTGGAACATGCAATCTGGAAAAACAAGCAAACAAAAAAAAAAAATGAAAACTGAATCAAACTAATGCACAATTGAATTATTACTCCTTAAATATGTAAATTTAAGTATGTTTTTATAACTAAAGAATTAGACTGATAATGATGAAACACTAGACAACATTAAAAGAAATGTAAGGTAAGAAAAGAGTTTGGACAAGGAATTCTTGGTATCATTCAGATCACCGTATGTAATCTTACAGAAGGTTACCCTTATAAATAAATTCAAGATGGGTAAAACTTTAAGAAATTCATAGTTGGATTTACGTGAAGCCAAAATATGATGTACAATAAAATAAGCTTCGTTAAGCTCTTTTCCCTTAACACCAAAAGATTAGATTACTTATGAGTCAGCAACTGGACTTTTAAAGCATATGGAAATCACAGTTGGCTTATGTATATACAGTTTATTATTACATGATTAGTTTATTTCATTAGAAGCTGACTTTCTTCCCAAGATTTCGGGACATCCCAGCAGATGCACTCAGCGCACAACCTTTGATTGTTTCACTGTCTGTTGACTTATGTGTATTTGTGACCTCTTAGCTTCATTTCTTTAACTCTCAGTATTGAATTTGGGATCATTAGACTCAATTTTAATTTTTGATTATTTTTTGAGAATTTTGTAAGGACTGATATTTTATGTCTTATTTTAAAGATATTCCGAAGTTGAAAGATAACATTTTTAAAAAAAGATTTTATTTATTTATTTGTCAGAGAGATGGGGAGAGAGAGAGCACAAGCAGAGGGAGCGGCAGAGGGAGAGGGAGAAGCAGGCTCCCCACTGAGCAGCGAGCCCGATGCTGGGCTCAATCCCAGGACCCTAAGATCATGACCTGAGCCAAAGGCAGACGCTTAACCATCTGAACCACCGAGGTGTCCCAAAAGATAATATTTTTTAACAGAATAAAACCCATTTTATTTTGTAATTACCATACGTTTATTTTTTAAAAAGCTAAAAAAATATATATTATGAGAACTTAATGATATACTTTTCATGTATGTTGAAATATTTTTATATTTCATAATCCTATGAATAATTTTTTAAATATTTTATTTATTTGAGAGAGAGAGAGCATGAGCAGATGGAGGAGTAGAGGGGGAGGGAGAGAAAGGAGGGGAAGGAATCTCAAGCAAACTCCTCGCTGAGCATGGAGCCTGACACGGGGCTTGATCTCACAACCCTGAGGTCATGACTTGAGCCAAAATCAAGAGTCGGCCACCTAGGTGCCCCAATAATCCTTGGAATTATATCATCTTTACTCTTCATTGCTCATTAATTATTCTCAACTATGAGAAAGGTCCTCAAATAATAAAACTAAAGAATGATGAAACATTTAGAAAGATAATACAAAGTGAAATAAATTGTTATCCTTCAGCTTTCTTAGTGTGTTGTCCAAAGTATGCATCATCTTTCAGGAAGGCATAAAAGAAACCTGCCTTCCATTATTTTTTGTTTCTTACTTTCAGTTTCCACTGAACACAGTTGAAATTCTGAGTTTTTATTTTTCTGCTTATATTAGCAAAGAGGAGAAAATTGACAGAGAAAGACATTTCACAATCCTCAAGCAAATCAGAAGATGAATGCAAAGAGACAGAGAATAGTACGATGTGGTGATGCAATTAAGCAAAATCTTGGACCGTGTGTCTTCAGAATGATACCTTACAAGAATTTTCTCGAACTCAAAATTAATGAGTAGGCAATATACCTCTAAGGCTAAAAGGTAATATAGTTTCTTATTCAGTTAGTCAGTCAGTGGGAAGAAGGACTTTATAACATAAAATTTTTGACAAAACCTAGACCACCACATTTTGCCAGAAGGACATATGGCTATACTATTTTCTATTTTTTGATGTTCGTGCCAAAATTTACTTGATAGAAACAATAGTGCCTTAACACTATTATTAATACGTGATCGTTTGCTATGAGTAAATTATGATTGACTTTCTAATAAAAATTAACTAAATTAAAATTTTAATTTAAAAATTCTAGATTACTTGTAAAAAGACTTAAAATATTTTACAAATTAAATAAAAAGTGTTTATTAGAGCCAGATGGTAAAGAGTTGACTATTTTTCCTGAAAAATTGAGGGGTAATTTGCACATATTCTAAATGAGAGAGCTTGTATGTTCTAAATTAAAACTTTCTAGCAAATCTTATAAAATTACACTTCCTCATCTTGACTTCTAATGTTGGCTAAGGAAAGAAAGGGCTCACGGACTGATTGCTGCTACCCTTAGACCTGCAGGATATGAAAACCAGTAGGGCAAGGAGCCAAAATGAGAAGACAAAAATCCTGGCGTGACCTAATTTTTTTCTGAATGTATTTGTGTTCACATATAATTACCCATATTTATTTCATATGGAACATATTACTGTTGAGTTTGGCATTTGAAAGATAAATGCTGCTGATCAAATTACCACCTAGGCTGGTTTAAGGATTTTTCATCAAAACCTTTGGGCCCTACTCCCCAGTTCATCCCAGGGCAGCAACATCAACACTCATGACAGCAAGAGAGTAATATAAAAGGATCCTTTGTTGTTTTATGAGCATGTGCCAAGCCAAAATTCCCATTGTGCACCTACATAGTCAATTATCAAAATCACCATGTCAGTTCAACTACAGTGCACATATATTCTTCCTTATTTGCAGACCTGTAATTACTCACATTTAGCTCATACTTTCATCTTAAAAAAATGGCCATAACATTTTTTATTGGTTGTACACATATGAGTAGGCCTCATTTATGTTGAGTAATAAAGTTTATCAATCCCATTGAATTAACCTGAAAACTGCACTGAGTGGCAGAGGTCTAGATATGCTAGTTCTTTTGATTATGTGGTAACAAAACACATCCATCAGGTCCAGAGTCCCACTCATGTGTGTCAAAGATATTCAGTTGTACAGATAACTCAGTTAAATCTCATCTACTTGGTCTCAATTCATTAAACTCTCCCAACTGTGAGCCACTAGCAGCAGGAATCAATTCAAAGTTTTTGGGCAACACTGCCTACAGCCTGACCCAATCTCTAAGTTCCTGTTATAAAATTCTAACCTCATTCTCCTTGTGGCCCAAACAATAAGCTTCCTGATATTCACAGCTATTAGTATCTTATTGCTTTGTCTAAAGGAAAGTGAACTGAGGATGTAGGCTTAAAGTCATGTTCTTTAATTCTCCCCATTTCTCTCAATTATTTGTACAAATCATAATTAGATTTTTAATTAATGTTTTATTAAGACTTTACTTTTTAGAGCAATTTTAGGTTCACAGCAAAACTGAGGGGAAGGTACAGAGATTTCCCATATACACCCTGTCCCCACATATGCACAGCCTCCCCATTATCAACATCCCTCACCAGAGTGGTACATTTGTTACAATTGATGAACCTACATCTACACATCATAGTCACCCAAAGTCCATAGTTTACATTACTTTTCACCGTTGATGTTGTATAGTCTATGGTTTTGGACACATGTATAATGGCTTGTATCCATCATTATGGTATCATACAGAGTATTTTCACTGCCTTAAAAATGCTCTGTGCCTGGCCTATTCATCCCTCCCCCTGCCCAGCCCCTGACAACCACTGATCCTTTTACTGTCTCCAGTTTTCCCTTCCCCAGAACGTCATATAGTTGAAGCATACAGTATGCAGCCTTTTCAGACTGGCTTCTTTCAAGTAATGCATTTAAAGTTCCTCCATGTCTTTTCATGACCTGGTAGCTCATTTCTCGTTTAATGTTGAATAATATTCCATTGCCTGCATATACCAGAGTTTACTTATTCGTTCACCTACTGAAGGACATTTTGGTTGCTTCTAACCAATTTTGGCAATTCTGATCAAGTTGCTATAAACATCATGTTCAGGGTTTTGTGCAGATATAAAAGTTTTGAATTCCTTTGGATAAATACCAAGGAGTGCAGTTGATGGATCATATGTTAAGAATATGTTTAATTTTCTCAGAAATCACCAAAGTGCTTTTCAGAGTGGCTATACCATTTTAGATTTCCACCAGCATTGAATGAGAATTCCTGTTGCTCCCCATCCTCATCAGCATTTGGTGTTGTCAGTGTTCCAGATTCTGGCCATTCTAATAAGCGTATAGTGGTATCTCATTGTTGTTTTACTTTGCATTTCCCTGATTACATATGATGTAGAGCATCTTTTCATATCCTGGTTTGACATGTGTATATCTTCTCTGGTAAGGCATCTGTTAAAGTCTTTGACCCATTTTTTAACCAGGCTGTTTTCTTACTGTTGAGTTTTAAGAGTGCTTTGTATATTTTGGATAATCGTCCTTGATCAGATGTGTCTTTTGCAAATATTTTCTCCCTGTATGTGGCTTGTTTTCTCATTCTTCTGATCATAATTGGACTTATATTTCTATTCTCCAACGGATCTTCTACAAAAGAAGGGATATATGGAATAAAACTCATACATAGGTAGGGGTTGTAGAGCAAACAATGCAGAAGAACTTGGTTTTTCTAATTTAATAAATATTTTAAAAGATTTACTGTGCATTATGCTCTAAGTGAGTCTCTTGAGAGAGATGAAAAAATAAAACCAACTGTCAAAACTATATCATTAAGTGTCACAATAGAAGCTTATACCAGACTTCATCATTCCATGGGATCGGGAAGGAGGAACCATCAAGTTTTCATGGAAGTAAAGGTAAGGATTCACAGGGAGAGTGACAACTAGTAAGACGTTGCTGTTTCAATCATGTGTCTCTCAAGTCAGTCAATTCATTATTTCTCCCAGTGATAGCGTGTCAATCTTTCTTGTTGACTCTTGGTATTTCACTTTGTATTTCCAGAGCTGCTTCTGTAAAATCATTCTGATAATTCTCTTTTCCCTTGGAACAGACCTTTATTTCTTTGCAAGTCTCCCCCAACATCATCATACTCTCTTACCAGAAAAAAAATGCTTATAATTTGGGGACCTGTCCTGACTAAATTGTCCTTATTCAGTCCATCTAAATGTATTTGTTATTCACTATAATTCTCTGTCCCTTGAATAAATCCACACCCCACTTCATTCTCATTTTTTTTCATCAGGCTCTTTTCATCTGTGGCTCCATCCTTTGCAGCAGCTTAAGGGGCTTGTCGATTCATCATTCTAAAGCCATTTTTATGCTTTGTAATTTATACAACACAAGAGCATAATCCCCGATAAACCCAGGTAGGAGATGATTACTATTTATGAATGCTTTAGAGTTCATCAAAATAGCTCTGTTATTTTTTTTAAACTTCCATGCTCTTGATGGGCAAGTTGAATGCATATTGAATCCACCACCATTTGTATGTGTTTATGTTTCAGTTTTCAAAGATCTGTGAATGCCATATGTAGAAAAGAAATCACACAAAGGCAAGCTAATTAGTAAGAAATAGCCCTGAGGAAACAAACCTGGACTTCGTGGTTGTTGCCAACCTAAAAAAAACAAATGTCATTCTACCGTAAAATCCCAGAACATTCCTTTCTTTTTCTGAGGATCCCAGGATCAGAGGAACAAACGCTGCAAAGGTAAATAGGAATCCATGTAGCCACAGCTATAGTTGTTTGTGTAGACCAAACCCAAATAACCACACTGGCTCAGACTGGAGCTTTTTAATCGGAGGCCAATTGTGCCCAACTAAAGATGTCTTAATGAGACAGAACCACAAAACGGAAGGTACATTAACACAAAGCTTGTTTATAAGTCAGCTGGAAATCATTATTTTCATAGGAAGGGTTCCATATTTTGTCATTTACTACTAGTGCTAGTAAATTACTAGTAATTTACAAATAGAAAAATAAGAGTAACTTAATGAACAGGCAATAGTGCAGATTTTGTGGAAAACTGTATCAAAAAATTCAAACAAAACCACTCATACATGTGGATATGCAAAATCTGCTCTTTTTTTTTTCTGCATATGTTTTCTTGTTAGTGAGTTATAAGATAAAAGATGAACAGCTTCCTTTCACTAGTGGAAGTCCATAGTTTATCTTGTCAAGGCTGTATTATTATTCAATTCACTATAAATATTTTGGTAGATTTTGAGCTTTCCTCTTTAATGCAGAAAAGGATTCAAAATTAGTCTCATTCAGTGAAAGATAAGCATATGTTTTTAGAGACAAATTAAATGAAACAGCTTCATCCAAGTTACTGTTCAAGAAAACTTGTTCCAGTGTGTCCTCATTTGAACAAACAGCCAATTCAATGGATTTGACCTTATTTACTGAGTCTTAGAAAAAGAAGAGAAAAAAATCTGGGATTAATGGGAGCCACTATAGAGATTTTTGTCGTTCTCTCTCTCTCTTTGCCATTTTCATGTTAGAGTCTATTCCATAGAGTTTTCTCCTTTAGTACTTTTTCTGTACTTTTCTATCAGGGAAAATCATTGTACTAATGAAAGTATTTTTTTACCTCAAGGTCCAACTGAAACAAGTTTGGAACTAGAGTATCTTTTGGAGAAGAAGGTTTGGAACACTCCTAAATTTTTCATTGAGTTAAGCCCAGGGAATATGATAGCAAAGAGCTTGTTATTTTGGAGAGTGTAATTCCTAATAACTTAGGTTGGGGAGTAAAAGGGGAGGAATGTAGGGTGTCCACTTTGACACTATAAGCAGGGTCAATTTATTTAAGTTAAAACGGACATTGGCCTGGTAGTTTCTGGGCCAACATATATATTTTATATAAATACCTATATTATATATAAATATATGCTATAGATAATGGTAAAAGGGAAGTAATATGACATTACTCTTGGAAAATCCGCTTTGAATAGGACCAAAACAACTCTTCTGATCTGTTTTTTAAATACAGTTTAACCCGTTGAAGCTGCATACAAGAGACAATAGTTAACAATTTCCTCTTATATTTTTAATATACTTCTATTACTTAGCATTAAATACAATCTGTTTTAAGAACTGTTAATACATGTTTTATATAGTTATCACACCAAATGGCGCA
This sequence comes from Mirounga leonina, assembly GCF_011800145.1. Taxonomy (NCBI): domain Eukaryota; kingdom Metazoa; phylum Chordata; class Mammalia; order Carnivora; family Phocidae; genus Mirounga; species Mirounga leonina. Next base: position 46,306,593 of record NW_023270454.1, read on the forward strand.
TTGTAATAGAAAGATATGATGTCATATACATATTGCATATTCAGTCTAGCATAATACCTTGTGATGTATGGGTGTTTAAGAAATGAGATGAAATAGCTCTGGATTTAAAAAAATCATATTAGAGTGAGTACAGCTTTTCTAATAAGAAGGAAACTAAACTTGTACCCCACAAAACACCACTTCGGTTGATAATTTTGAAGTCTTCCTTTAATTGTTTGGATGCATCATAGAACAAATATTGACTTGATAAGATGATGCCATAATTTCTTGGCAATTATTTTTATTATTTATTAGAATTGTCATGTAGATAACTTGTGGTAAATTGATATTCCAGAAACATCACATTCTAGTCCGTAAAAAAACTTGTAAAATTGAAAGTGGATAAAATTTCGTAGCAGCAATGAAATAGATTAGAGGAGATTTACAATTTTTAACACATACTACTTGAGATGTACGTCAAACATATGGTCCTTCAACAATTTATTTTTCCCCTTCTTAATAAAACTTGTTTTCAAAGAACCCTATCATTTACTATGTTAAAAATGTGAAAACCAAAAGATAAGATAAAATCAAAATCAGCTGAACTAACTCTGGTTTAATTGGTTATTTTTCCCATTCCCTTAAATGAAGATGCTACAGAAATAGTAACGTTTTCATCAACTAGAGGCCTCAAAATAAAACCATATGTCCTGCTGAGGCTACTCTTTAAGCTCAGGAAATACCAATTATCTTTGTTGTTGTTTTTTTCCTCTTAACTCCTAAAAATTTAGACATGGTTTTGAATTCTAGTTTGGCAACTACATGCAATTCTCCATCAATGTCACTTATTTTTGTGCCTTTCATCTTTTTTTTTTTCTAAGTTATGTTTGATGTTTCCTCAAAGAACTTTTTTTTTCTAAATTAAAGAAAAAAATGTGATCTTAGTTCACAATTTAGTTTTGTATCCTTCTTCACTTACTCAAGCCGACTATGAGAAGGATTAGAAATACCTTCTGTTCTTGTTACAACTGAGTTGTTCAGCTGCTGAAGAATGATCATTCATTTTTAATTTTGCAAGTTTTTTTTTTAATGGGTCAAAAAGTGCTATTTCTTGAAAATCAATTTACCATAAGTTACTTACATGGCAGTACTAATAAATAATAAAAATAATTAAAATTAAAGAAATATCATTGTTTCTCATTGGGAGTTATCTTTAAGATCCATTTTTCTAGGGCACCTGGGTGGCTCAGTCAGTTAAGCATCTGACTCTGGATTTTGGCTCAGGTCATGATCTCAGGGTCATGAGATGGAGCCCTGTGTTGGACTCTGCGCTCAGCGTGGAGCTCTGCTTGGGATTCTTTCTCTCCCTCTCCCTCTGCCCTTCCCTGCCTCAAATAAATATAAAAAAATCTTAAAAGAAATGAAAAAAATAAAATCCTCTTTTCTGCTAAAATTTCCTGGCTGATATTTCTAAATGTATCCAAGATTGGCCTGCCTCTATCTTTTCTAAAAATATTTGGGGCTATAGCTATTTATTCATTCAGAAAATATTTATTGACTAAAATATGGGAAGAGAAATATGGTGGTAGAGCATGTCTATACAGACTTTCTATCCTGTGTCCTAGTGTTATTAGACACTAGTACTAGTAACCAGACAGTGAAGGGCTTTTTTTTTCTCCCTCTCTCATTCACTCTCTTTCACATAAACCAACAGGTGGCAAGTGGCATACTATTAGAATTTCTTCTGCAAACCACTCTTCTTCTATTACTATTACTATATTTCAACATTTAGCTTTTAAACATTTAAAGTTTTTTTATACATTTGTAATCAATTCCTTAACAATTCAGAAACAACTGAAGTTGATGGCGTTCACCAACAGTGTTACAGCGCTGTGTGTTTTACCATTTGCTCTTCACAGATAGTAAGTAGTTCACTTAATTCACACTAAAATCACATGCCATTGGTTTATTATTATTTCTCCTAGTCAAAGCAAAGTTAATATATACATATAGATAAGGCCACCCAACTAGATAATAGTAGAAGCATGACTGAACCCAGGACCTCTGATTTTTTAATATATTTAAATATCTTCTCATGAACCACTCCTCTATCTCTGCAATTATGTAATCCACTGAGAAAATCTAGTAAAATTTAGAAAAGAAGGAAAAAATAAAATTATTATCTATCTTTATAAGTATGTTGAAAATTGTAAACCTCGTAGGCTTCAATGTTTACAGCATTTATTTGAGAATAATCCTTTTGAATATTCCCTTTCATACCACCTTCATCATGGAGAGATCAGGAGCCACAGAACTTTAGAGACATGAAGAAGAATATTAGAGATTATCATGCTCATGACTCATTTCTTCAAACAAAATCATGCATAAATTGTTATTAGGTATATACAAATAGAAGGCAATCTGGCCTTTATGTCAATAGGACTACAAAGTACAGTCTGTGGTATGGAGGTAAGTCCATGCTATTTCCATGAGATTCGGTGTTTCTTTTGCAAAATAGTGATAATGATATCTGCTCTGCCCTCCATAGGTTTTTTTTTTTTTAGGATCTGATGAGCAAATGGATACAAAATGACTTTATAAAGTATAAAGTGTCATAAAAACAGAATCTGTTATTATAAAGTATTCACATAATGAGGTTTCGGCAATATTTTATTTCTAAACAGCATGTTCATTTCTTACAGTTTCACTTACCAGGGAGTATATCCTTTAAAAACACAATTTTTGTGTCAAATAAAAGAAGGCAAACTGACATTTAGTAATGAGCAGAACTGGGAAAATAATAGAGTCTCCAAGCCTCTAAGGAAACTTACCTTGTGTGTTAAATTTACTTTTAAAAATGAATGGGAGAGTTGGAGTCTATAGTTATTTTCCACTAGAACTACAACAGGTGGACTAGAAAAAGAACCAACTGCTATCTGTAAGCCTCTTTTTCAAATTTTTATTTCACGAAACAAATTTGAATCCCTAGCTCTAAAAAAAAAAAAAAAAAAAAAATCCTCCAAGCCACCAGCCGCTGAGAGCTGTGTAAAATGAAATAGAGGTGGAAGGACAAAACCTTTCAGGATCGAGCAGAGGCCATGTAAACAGATGTGGGTGCATTGAATAGAAAAGGTTGAATAGTTGCTTTGTTGCCTGCTTTCTGTTTGTACCACAGAGGGTCCTCTCTATACAAATCTTTCTGGCAGATGATGCGCCACATAACTCTTACTCCCTGTAGAAACATACAGTACCTGATCTGATCTTTGCTAAACACAGGCACCCTTGGTGCTTGGCTCTGTTTATTTTAATGAATGTTTATTTTAATGAATGTTTCATGTAAGAGCAAACTTTTATGGTAATTTTTAAAGAGATTTATGAAGAACATAACTGAAAAGTCAATGTAATTTTGCTTTTTAATCTACTGACGGATAACCATTCATCTCAGACTGCATTGTACAAAGAAAAACACTATCTATTAATTTTTTTAAAGTTGCATTTATTATTGACAGACATTAAATGGTGTAGTTAAAAGAGAGAGGTGAGGTATGTTCATAGTAAAAACACGTGGGAGGTACAGACTATATGTATATAGATATATATACACAAACACACACACACATGCACACATACATATACATTTATATATACACATATACATATATTTAAATAATTTTTTTCTGCAAAGAAGCCCTGTTATGAATGTAGACAATGCTCTGAAATAAACAACATGACCTTCACGCTATTCTTAAAGATTTTGGTAGAAAAGTGCCTGGCATTGTTGAAATACTCTACACATGTCCATTGATTTGTTTCATGAGGAACTGTTATTATAGCCCTACTTGTAAAAGGTCAGACACCAGAATTTGGAAGCCTGCCCGGGTTCCTTGAAATAACCCCAGGGGCCTGGCATTTTGTGATCCCAGATGCCTTGTGGGGAGGTTTGGTGGGCAGTGGTCAAGAGCGGTGGGGGGATGCCTTCTCTACCTTTTATTATACTCTTACTTTGAGTCAAATAAAATCAACACCAGCCTCTAAGGCCAGGAGTAGCCTATAGCAATCAAGTAGAAAATGTTCCATCATAAATGTATATGGTCATATTCAACTCTTCCCCTGTAGTAGATTTTTATTTCATATGGAGCAGAATAAATGAGTCTCCTGAAAGCTGGTGGATTTACAGCTTGGATTTACTATTCTTCCAGCGTAGTGTTAACTTCACTAATAAAAATGTTGTGTCTGCTTTGCAGAAATTCACTACTGAAACAAATCATGAATATCCAGGCACAGGAGAGGGACACAATTTCAAGAAGAACAAGAAATAGCAAGGAAGGGAAACACTGGGACTATGTCCCTTTGCTTGAACAACATAATAAATAATAATAAATAATAAAAGGCATAATCTTAGAAAGCACAATTAACTTGTTATAATAAGAGAGAGTTCTCTTACTAATGCTTGTATCCTCCGGAATTATCCAGATATTTTTTGTTTTCAGGAGGTACCTAATTTGTATAAGTGTGTAGAAGTATAGGAGAAAGGAAAAAAAAAAGGATGTGGTCTTTTTGAAATTTGTCTATTTTCTCCTTACACGTTTCAGTACTCGTGTGGTTCTTCATACGCTCTTTGGAGATGCTGAGAAATGTGTAAATAAGATAAGCTTCTTTAATTTCTTGTTCTGCCACCCATTCTGACTTTGTCACTGATAAACGGATATGATCTGAGCATGGAACTTAAAAAAAAAAAAAAAAAAAAAAAACGGAGGGAAGAAGAGGAGGGAAAACACACGGAGAGAAGAATGAGTTTAGCTGTGCACCCGGGGAGCTCCCTTTTCTCTGTCCATACAGAGGCAGCACTGTCAGCCTTCCCTTCGGTCCTCCCTGACAGGGCGGGGGCCCTTCAATACATGACTGTGTCCCATGCATTCATGGGCCACTCTGACACTGCGGCCACTTTTGTTCAGAGCCAGATCATGGCTCTCCCCTCTCAGCTGCCATATGGTGCGGTGGAGACCGATGTACAAAGACAGACAGGGAGAGTAAAGGACTGAAAGAGGGAGGGAAGAAAGAAAATCAAGAGACGGCAGATGAAACTGATTTATGTCCAGTGTTAAAGGGGCAAGCAGGCAAGGTGGGGCTCAAAAGGGAGAGAGTAAAGGGGGGACTCGGAGGCAGTGTCTGAAGCGGATGTTCTTGGAATATGAAACTTCTCAGAGATAAGCACCCAGGCTGTTTCCTGTGAGAGGCAGGCTCTGCTACTTCTCCAAATATGGTGCTTAAAACAGAAAACGGCTACTCTAGTTGCTCATCTTTTGTTATCTTAAAATTATTACCATTATTCCTAATGATCAGGTTTTACATTACTTTATCTTTTCATGATAATATAGCTAATAAAACCATGCATACTGTGTTTTTATGCATATTATCACATACCGACACTGTGATAATTTTTAGTATTCTGTAGTCACTCTCTTCATAAGAAAATTGTAATGTACTTGTGTTTTCTCCCCTTAGTCAGTAGACAGACTCCCAAAGAGCTCTATGAACACCACATTCTATTTTGAGAACATTTGGGGAGCCTACTTTTTTCAGGAGTCTATGGCAAATCCCATCGTGACATAATTCATACTTTTACTTTTATTCTTTTTTTTTGTGAAGATTTATTTATTTATTTGAGAGAGAGAGCATGAGGGCCAGAGGGAGAAGGGAGAGCGAATCTCAAGCAGACTCCACACTGAGCGTGGAGCCCAATGCGAGGCTCAATCTCATGACCCTGAGATCACGACCTGAGCTGAAACCAAGAGTCAGACGCTTAACTGACTGTGCCACCCAGATGCCCCAATAATTCATACTTTCAAATTACAGTACATGAACACTCCTAATTTATAGGCTTCTGTATAAAGTGTTTTAGATCTTAAAGTCAAAGTGGCCTGAATACATAATGCTCATGTATTTTGGCACTTTCGAAAAAGTTTATGCCAATTATGGTGAAACATTTGATTTTTCCCTCCATCTATTTTCTGTATAAGTCAATGTATTGCCATATGCATCACAGTCCATGAATTGAAAGAGGCAGAAGTACAGCTCTTTTACCATGAGAATGGCCTGATCATTTTGATTATTTCTTCAGGAAATAGTGCAGCAAGTAACATAGCTGCCCCGTGTTTTGTAATTAATTCTGACCTAATAACGTTCGATAATAATATAACCTGGTGGGAAAATATTTCACAGACTTCGAGGCATATTTAAACACCCGCAAATTACATGATGACATAAGTTATCAAGTTTTTTTTTTTCAGATAAAATTTTTCAACCTATTATGAAGAATACAAACTGCTTGAAATTCTGTTTTTCACTTGAAGTTCTGTTTTTCACTTGAAGTTCAGTACACCACATTCTACTAGTTTTACTCCTGCACATTGACAGATACTTCTCAGTAGATATGGCTGACTTTTCCTAATCTCTCCATCTCTTAAAGTTGGAATGCACCAGAGCCCCTTCTTTGGATTTCTTTTTATCTCTAGCTGCACTTACTCCCTCAGGGATATTATCTAATCTCATGGCTTTAAGACCATCCATATGATGACAACATCCACATTCTCATCTCCTAAACTCTACCTGCTTATTTCTAGCTGTCATGTCAGCATAGTCTTGTGTTTGTCGGACAGGCATCTCAAACTTAATGCATCCAAAACTAAACTCCTGATCTGCACCCACTAAACCTGCTTCTCCATGGGTTTCCCACTCTCAACTAATGACAGTTCTATCCAGCTAGTCCCTCGGGCCAAAATTCTTGAAATCATTTTTCTTTCTCTTTCTCTCACACCACACGTATCTGGAGCATCAGCAATCCTTGTTGATTTTACCTTCAAAATACAACCAGAATCCAACTACGTCTCACCAATTCAACTGCTACCATTTTGGTGGAAGCCACCAGTGTTTCTCTGTTGAATTATTTCAATAATTTCCTTACTTATCTTTCTGGTTCCTTTTGAGCTTACACTGTATTCTCTGTAGAGTGGCCAGGGTAACCTGTGTAATACTTTTTATATTATATCTTGTCCTCCTATGTAGACCCCCCCTGCCCCGGGGCACCTGGATGGCTTAGTCAGTTAGATGGTTGCCTTTGGCTCAGGTCGTGGTCTTGGGGTCTTGGGATTGAGCCCCGCAGCATCGGGCTTCCTGCTCAATGGGGAGTCTACTTCTCCCATCCCCTCTGTGCTCTCACTCTCTCTTTCTCTCACTCTTTCAAGTAAATAAATAAAATCTTAAGAAGAAAAGAAAAGAGGAAAAGAAAAGAAAGGAAAGGAAAAGATAAGAAAAGAAAAAGAAAAAAGGAGAAAAGAAAAACCTCCCATGTAAAAAAACTCCCTGGCCACCCATTACCTCTCTGAATTTCTCTCAGCCATACTGGCTTCTTTCTTATTCTGCAAATGCACTAGTAACATTCCTGCCTTGTACCAGCTGTTCTTTCTGTCTAGAAAGTTCTTTCCCCAGATTTCTTCACCTCTAGTTTTTGCTTAGATGCCATCTTCTTAGGGAGACCATCCCTGACTCTCCATTTAAAATTTCAATTCTCCTCTCAGCTCAGCATATCTTCTCCCCTTTCTTGTTATTCCCCCCCCCCAGCACTTTTCACTTTCTAATTAAAAAAAAAAAAATTCTGTCAAAGTAGCAGCATGGAGCACTAAAGTCATCATGTATAAGACTTATAAAGCATGTCTCTTTGTGAAGTCTAGATTATAGTTACCACATCCAGTTACCATCAGAAATAGAGCAAGAGAGAAATTGTGGTTTTATTTTCTTGAAATATATACGATTTCTTGAAATATGTACAATTCACCAAAATATATTTTATACGTGTTTCTCTTCGTTTTTTTCATCTAGTTCCAAAAAATTAAGAATTGATATATGTGAGATGTCAGGACCTTACAATGTTCCCCAAACAGAACTGACTTTAAGATAAAAGGAAAACTGCCAATAAGAGAAAAATAACCATTAACGTTCTATAAAACGTAACTGGATATTTAGAAAAATTAAAGAAGCAACTTAAATTGGCCTACACATTACCCCTCAGAACAGATAAAGTAAATGAAAAATTTAGAAAGAAAACATATACATGACTGTTTAAGCAAGATGATAGGAATACTCTGTGCATTCAGGAAATGGTGAGAAGATAATATTCCTCTGTTTGGAAGTAGGCATAGGTTCTAACTAGCCTGTTTCTCATCCTTGCTTTCTTTTCTTTTTCTCAGCATTAAAAGGACTTGCTGACGGTAAGTTTCTCTAGTGATAAAGGACTTAAAACATAGTAAGAAGGCTATTTGAAATCAGCATAAACAAAATCATCAAAAGTTACTCTTCCATGGAAGATCCTGGGTTCTGGAGTCAACAACACCAATGACTAGCTCAAATGTTTAGATGCCTCAGTAGTGAGTCACAATACTAAGTTCCTTTGATCCTGTTTCCTTATCTGTTCTATGAGAATACTGTCTATCTCATACCATTGTGGCAATGATGCTGGTAATAAATACCTGTAAAGCAGGTTCTGGCACATATAAAGTACAAAAATTGTACTTATTATCAGTATTAACCTAATAAAATATTGAATGATATATATGTTCAAGGTATGGAAATCACTTTTAGTCACATTTTTCCTCTTAAAATTTGGAAGTTCATATTTCAATTTAATTTTACATAACTAGACCAATAAAAAAAGGGAGAAAACTTAATCAGTAATGGGGATACCTGGCACCTTCAGCATCACTATAATCTGTGTTTTTCTCGAATCTCAAAACATACAGAATGGCTACTTGATAGCAAAGAAAGACAGAATCACCTGATCTCAACCTGAGGCTTGTCCAGTTCCCACAACTTGGATTCTTTAATTTTTCAAAAATGGTGATGACCTGATTCAAGGAAATCAGCACAAACTTGTTGAACTCAGCAACTCTGAGGAGCTTCAGTCTATGAGATGTTGAGAGACGTTGTGGCTGTAAACAAATGCTTACATTGTGTCTTGGTCAGCTTCAGCTGCTATGACAAAACACCGTAAACTGGGTGCCTTAAACAACTGACATTTATTTCTCACAGTTCTGGAGGCTGGGAAACCCAAGTTTAAGGAGACAGAGATTTGACTCAGTGGGAGTCCTTTTCCTGGCTTGCACACCTTACTGTGTTCTGACACGGCAGAGAGAGTCGAATCTCTTCCTCTTCTCATAAAGACAATAATCTCATCATCAGCCCCTCCTCCCCCATGAATTCATATAAACCTAATTACCTCTCAAAGCCCCATCTCCCAATGCCGTCACATTGTGCGTTAGGGCTTTAAATGTGAATGTGAGGGGGACACACACATTCAGTCCCCAGCATGTTGCCCAGCAGCAGAAGACCTGAAATGAATTAGTGAACTGATAAAAATTACCACTGAGAAGAATAGTGATGCTGACTTTCAATCACAGACCCCACCCTTACAGGGTGCCTCTTTTGCATGTCTTTTCTTTATGCTTGCAGTTATCGTCTAGATTTTGCCTAGTATATCCACTCTTTTCATCTGCTGTGGAATTATCCTAAGTGCTGATGCTGTTTTTCTGCACTCACCACGTTGCCTGAAGCAGTCCAGCACCAGCTTATACGTGGCCCTGCCCCTCTCCTTTCCTGTGGTGGTTTCCGTTTAGCTTACTCTATGTAAACTGTCTAAGCAGCATGACCCAACCGGGGCAAATTACCATTAATATATGTCAAAGACAGCTGATGGGCTAAGTCCCAACATCTTATTGGGTAAATACTCCCAGTGTCTTTTGATATCTACTAAGCTCTTTGTACAAGATATTAAGCTAGGCATTTTTATTGATCTTCCCTCATTTAATATTTAGGTTAGTTTGTAAGATATACATTGTCATCCCATTTTTCAACCACTGAAATTAAGATCACAGTGATTAAAATATCTCGACCCAAATTATACACTGAATATAAAAAGGGACGCAGAACTGAACACATAACTCGTGACTTCAAGTCCAAATAAATCAACTGCAATATGCTTAATATCTTAAATAGGTGATAAAAATCAGACCAATCAATCAAAAAAAACCCTGTCTTATATTGACAAAATGAGATCCCTCAGGCATTTGGAAGGCTGGATGCTACCAGCACATTATAGAAATTAAATTAGAAGCTCTCGTTTTCTTTCTGGGGACTGTCATCCCATAAGGCATTCTGGACTCCTTGGCTATTCATTTCAGTAAATACATTCTTACATAATGACCTGTCTAAACAACAATGCAATAATAGGGATGGGTTCAATAGGTGATGGGGATTAGGAGGGCACTTGTGATGAACACCAGATATTGCATATAAGTGTTGAAACACTAAATTCCACACCTGAAAATAATATTACCCTGTATGTGAACTAACTGGGATTTAAATAAAAACTTGGAAGAAAAAAAAACAAACAAAACTACACTAATAAACTGACATGTAACTCTAAGGGTTTGAGCCCTTGACTGCCATTAAATTCACCTATCTTTAATTTTAATCCAAAGTAAGGCTACTTGAGCTAAGTCTTTAAAGATAAGAAGGGCTTTGCTAGTGAATAGGTTCTGTTATTATATAACTTATCTGAAGGAAGGGGCCTCTCAACTTCATCTTGACCCACTAGGGCTCTCTCTCTGTCTGGTTTGTCCTCATGTGAAAAATCTGCCCTTCTTATTCCTTCACTGTCACTGGGGACATCACAACCATCCTTCTGCCATTCTTGAGTATATCCTTCATTAAGGAAGGAATGAATGAGAAATGGAACAAAAAATTAGGTGGGGAAAAAAAAAAAAGTAGTGGAGGTAAAGGGCTTGGTACCTAAGAAAGAACCATGGCTTGGAGGAAGAAACCTCCAATTCAAATCTCAGGACTGGCATTCATTAGTTGTAGGACCTTGGGCCTCTTTGAATTTCATTGTCCTTATGTTCAAAATGGATATCTTAACATTTACCTCAACGGATTTTTATAATACACACTTTATGTAGCTTATGTGAATGCATGAGTGAAATATGGTAGGTGTTCAATAATTATTAGTTTCTTTTCTTCATGTATGTTTATTTATTTTCCCAATTAGAGTATAAATCCCTATAGACCACAGTCTCTATGTTAGCATTCTTTATCAAACAAGACTTAACATGGTTTGCCATGTAACAGTCCCTCAGTAAGTGAAACAACATAGAAAAAATATAGAAAAAAAAACGGAAGTCGACATGCTAGTATATCTTTAGTAGATGGCTCTGAAATATCTCTTTCTGGGCAGTGCTTTGCTTAGTTGAGGCATAAAATACTTGTAAATACAAAATTTTCAATCAATAAGATTTTTTTCTCAATCTGCACAATAATGAATCCAGTTCCAAAGAGCACCTTTTTTTTTTTTTTTTTTCCGAATTGTACATTTTTTTAAAATTTATCTAAAACCAGGGGTGCCTGGGTGGCTCAGTTGGTTAAGCATCTGCCTTCGGCTCAGGTCATGATCCCAGGGTCCTGGGATCTAGTCCCACATCAGGCTCCATTCTCAACAGGGAGTCTGCTTCTCCCTCTGCCTGCCGCTCCCCCCTGCTTGTGCTCTCTTGTTCTCTCTCTCTCTCTCAAATAAATAAATAAAATCTTTAAAAAATTTATCTAAAATAAAAAATGGGAACATTTGTGCTATTTACTGAGAGACAAGGATTTCCATACTGCATCAAAAGTCTCTCTCTCTCTGTCATGCATACACACACACACACACACACACACAGACCTCAAACTTTCAATGTGTTGGTAAATTCATTCTTCACAAAAATATAATTTAAAACTCAAGCCTTATTGGGAAAACTCACAAATTAACTGAGGTGAAATAATTGCTTTCATTCTCTTCTATTTTTCTAAGAGGACTGACACATGCTGAGATGAAGTAATATGACCTCCTACACGTGTTTTCCATGAGGAATATGTTTGTTGCACAGTCATTGAGTTAAAAGCAAGCTTCATTCCCTCGTGCACAGAGGTAATTTGGAAAATGAGCCAGAGGAGTCAGGACTGCTATTTCTCAGTCTGCTTTAACCATTGACAGAGTATTTTTGTACCAAATATAGAGATATTCAGGTGAGGCAGACACCCCAGAGAATACTAGGGAAACACTTATTTTCATATGGGTATTACGTTATGCTCACTAACATATTCTAATAACATAATTCCTGTTTCAAATGTAAACAACTTTTATACTATTTGGTATTGTGCCTGAGTCTAATTCTTCTTTCACCATTCAGATTTCTCTGAAAGGACACCTACTAAAATTTGTCCTTCACTGTTACTTGAATCCGATTAAGGTAGCCCTATCTCTGTTTTGTGTTCTAATTAACTGAAGTATCACTTTCTCTGACAAATACCCAGATATCTTAATGAGGTCAATGTCACCACTTGTCTAATTAACATTTATTTTCTGGAATTCACACTCTGGGAATTTCCACTGGGATGTTGGTGGGGTTCAGAACACATGACCCCCAAATATGGGACCTTGGCAAACTGAATATTTTAAGCTGAAAGAGATTGAGAAATGGAAAGTGCTGGAAGGACTCTGACCTTCTCCCCTGAAGCAGATAAGAAAGACCCTTGTGTGGCGTGCCATCTCTATACTCAGAGGAAAGGGACATCCTTGTCTCTGAAGATGAAGAGACACTGAGAAGAATCTAAACCAACAGGCCTTGCTAAGTTATCTCTTACACTACACTTAGCTCATACACTTGTCCTATCACATTGTTTCACAACTTCCCACTCTTCATCAAACCTAGCATAAAAATGTTCAGGCTTAACCACTTCTTCAGGCCCTCCTTTTCTTATGAATGTTCCTATGTCATGTGAAACTTATATTAAATACATTGGTATGCTTTTCTCTTTTTAATCTGTCTTTAGTTACAGAGACCCAGCCAAGAACCTCTAAGAGCAGAAGGAAAAAGATATTTTTCCTCTCATGCAATGTCTTATTGGAAGAAAGTGCTGTTATTAAATATAAATTGCCTTTGTATAACTACATAGTTGAAAATTGAAGATCACATATAGTTCTTCTAATGAAATTTATTTTGAAATTATAAATTAATGGTCAATATTTCAAAGAGACTCATTAAAGTCGTGTTTTAAATTAAAAAAAAAAGCTTTTTACTGTATCTTACCTTTATTTGGATATTCTCATTTCTAAAAGCTCTCTGGACAGTCAGATCCAAAGCCCAGCTGGTATGCAATTTATTAACCATAATAGTTCTTTGAGCCTTGGGTTACTAAACGTTGTTTCTAAAATTCTTGAGCAATTTAGTATTTGGGAAAGAGATCTTTAGTTTTAAAGATACTACCGCTGAATATGAAAATACAGCATCTCTTGCCAACCATGCAAAGAGCACAATGTCCTCTAGGTATTTAAATAATTTTATTTATCTAGCATTTATTCCCTTTGATTATGTATTTCTATAGAAGACTTTTAAAACAGTTTAAATCCAAAGGAAGGAACATTGTCTTTTAAAAGGATGTTAATAATCCCTTGAGCAGGTACTTTTCTTCTTGAACACACAGATAGACATTTTATATATTATACATTTGACATAGTTGTACGTCAAGTGTCTGAAATTTAAACATATTTTATATAATGGGTAAAATCAGTCCTACTAAGGAAATCTAAAAGTGAAGGTAATTTTTTTTTTAAAGATTTTATTTATTTATTTGAGAGAGAGAGAATGAGAGACAGAGAGCATGAGAGGGGGGAGGGTCAGAGGGAGAAGCAGACTTCCTGCCAAGCAGGGAGCCCGATCCAGGACTCGATCCCGGGACTCCAGGATCATGACCTGAGCCGAAGGCAGTCGCTTAACCAACTGAGCCACCCAGGCGCCCCGTGAAGGTAATTTTTTATGATAAAAGTCACATTAAGAGTTTGTGCAACTTTTGCAAACACATTTTCACTCCTAACTAGAGTGAAACTTAACTGAGGATAATACAGAGTAATTATTTCTCATCCCGCTCCCATATTTTTCCTAAAAGACTTCACAGTTTTCAATATTTCTAATTTTATTCAACTCAAGTTGCTCCATCAATATTGGTAGCTGCCTACGCTAACATGCTGGTAATTTGCTGTCTCATGACAATTGCAAAAACTACTGTCAGAAATAAAGCATCTATTTTATTAATTGATTCCTAACACTGAAGTCTATGTCAGCTATTTGCCTGACACATGATTTTTATTACTGAAATGAAATCAATATTGTATGTCTGAGTGTATGTACTTTGGTCTAAACATGTACTTTTCAATCTCATCTTTAATGCATTGACGCTAACCTGAACTCTGGATTAACATATGTTTGAGGTCTTAACAATTGAAAGAATTTTCTGCCCACTAGCCAAAAATTATTTTTCTCTTAAACATTGAGATGAGAAACAGACCAATTTCTTTATATAACTGAAACTGTGAAGTCACTTCGGTTCCTCCAACTTCAACCCAAAGCAGCAGTTCTACCCTGCTAACAACTTCCTCCTTGCTCCTCTGCACCCCCACCCCCTCCCAGCAACTGTAAACTAAAAACAGATTTTTAAAACATAACCCAATGCTTTAAGATGAATTTCATTTCTCGTACAATATAAATTTTGTAGAAATGTTGGAAAAGATGGTTCATGAGAAGGAGAATTGTTCTTCATTACCTTCTAAGTTTTAATGTTAAAGCTGCAGCAGAGCAATTATATTCTTCATAAAACTACAATTTAGTGACTTCTGACCTTTTTCTCATCCGGTCCCCAAGTATTCCTCATTCCAATAGTAATAGCATAGGGGGGGAAAAAGACCCACATTTACAAGAATTTAGCTTCTGGCAAGCATCATTTTAAAGAATTCACTTCCTGGCTCATGGTTTACTTGACCTGTCTTCTCTAGCTTTTTTCTTTCCCTCCACCCTTCCCCCTCTCCTCTTCATGGCAAGTTGACTTTTAACTGTTGCATTCACTGCTGCTTCCTGCTTCCTTTGCTTTCTATTTTCATATCCATGGGAAAGGAATCTGTTCGGAATTATCAGACCAATATCCTCACACACCATTACCAGTACTCCAGCCACCATTGACTACAGAAGTGTGGGCATAATTAATTCAGAAGTAAGAATACGTCATAAAATATTGGCTTAGTTAACCTTTAAATCTTGTCTGGGTATTCCTTGTTGTTTCAAGCTGTTAATTCCAAAGAAAAACATGACTTTTGTTAAGGTCTAATTTGCTTTTGGGGAACAAAATAGACTCCTAATTAGGAAATGATTTTATCTTATTATTTTAAATGCCTGTTTGTATTCTTTGTACTCATTATTTTCA
Organism: Mirounga leonina; assembly: GCF_011800145.1. Classification (NCBI taxonomy): domain Eukaryota; kingdom Metazoa; phylum Chordata; class Mammalia; order Carnivora; family Phocidae; genus Mirounga; species Mirounga leonina. The sequence continues at coordinate 46,321,908 of NW_023270454.1, forward strand.
TAACCTCTCCCCCCAAAAATTGTAATTTAGGAGTCACATGTATGAAGAACCAAATATCCATTATTTGTTCTATCAACTTTGAGGCAAAAATCAAGGAAAAAAAAATAAGTTAGTGCAGTTAAACCTCACTTTATAAAATCAATGCATCCTTGAAACATTAAAGAATCGTACTGGTAAATGTGGAAAAGGTTTTCAATTGTTTTATTTTTAGGTAAATAGGATTTCTAAGTAATTTCTCTAGCTTGAGAACATTTCCAATTAAACATAAATTACATACCTTCTCCTTAAAAAAAATAGTTCAAAGGAAGAGAACAACAATTTAGCCTTGCAAATGTATTCATTATGTTTTTATATTACATACACTAACTTTTTTGCGAAGTAGAGTTCAAAACATCTGTTTTCAATAGGGTACAAGAGAGTACAATTAACTCTTTTTTTTTTAATTAAATGAAAGGAAATTAACTTTTCCTCATTCTAGTTTTGTTCATATAATCATCCTCTTTTGATCTCTGTTTATCATCTAATTTCTTGTTTCCACTTATGCTGCTAGGTGGCTATCTTCACGTTTTCCATTCAAATTCCATTCAAATTCCGTTTGAAATTAATAACTCAGCAGTTTCCCTCTCAAGCATAATTTTCTGTACAAGACACTACCAGCTTTGCTGACCTATCTGCCTCTCTAGTAAAATCAGTGGTCACTCTCTTCAAGGGATGCCCTATGTTTTCCTTCCTTAGTGTTTCCAGTAACGCACTTTCCCTTAAAAGGAGTGGGCGGACATAAGTGTGGAGAGCCACATGTCTTGAATAATGAAGAGACTGTGGAGGTAACTGCACATACTTTCTTCAGGCCAAAGCAAAGGGTATCACTATGAGGGAAAGTGGTGAAGATAAGCCTAGAGAGGCCTCATTAAAGGCCATGAAGGCCTCATTTGTCACGATGTACCATCTGACATTGATCTTAAATATTAGGGGAAGTTGCTCTCATAACCCCACATTTGCATTTTAAAAACAGTTACAGGTATATTCCTTGAACTGTGTGCACAGAGTAAATAAGTGTCAGAGCCAGGACAAAAAGCCCATTTGTCTTTCTGCTGCATCCTAATTTCATTAGATTTGCATAATATCTGTGGAATCTACCATTGTAAGTTGTCCTGTATCAGTAGTTCTCTGTATTTAATTCCACACAAGTTTCTAACTTCATTGTTTCTTTTCAGTAAACCATTTAAGATATTTAAAATTGTCATATAATAAATGGTTTTATTCTAGCATTTTATTTTTCCATCCATTCAATTTTTGCTTATAATTCTTATTTTTTTCTTTCATTTTCCCTCCTTAACATATTCTGGATTTATCTACATCAATGTCTTTTGTTGTTGTTGTTGTTGTTGTTGTTGAATTTGAAACTACATTTATTTCTACTCTACAGGTGGTGACTCCCAAATTTAACAACTTTACTTTTCTATTAATGCATAGAATTAATCTGATTCCTAAACCTCATATGTACTGCAAGATAAGAACTTAAGCAAGGTTTTAAAAAAAACATTCCCTGAATAGGTATATGCTAAAATCACCTGAAAATTTACTTTCAGGAAATTATTTTTAATTTTTTTAAAGATTTATTTATTTATTTGAGAGAGAGGGTGAGAGAGAAGGGGCACCCGTGAGAGTGGGAGGAGGGCTAAAGGGGGAGGGGGAGGGGGAGGGAGAGAGAGAGATTCTCAAGCACACTCCCCACTGAGCACAGAGCCTGATGGGGCTCAACCCTGAGATCACACCTGAGCCAAAATCAAGAATCGGGCGCCCAACTGACTGAGCCACCCAGGTGCTCCAGGAAATTATTTTTAAATCTTTTCTTCAATTTAAAAGATTTTCTCTTTCCATTAAAATTTATAGCATCACTATCATTAAGTTTTCATATACTGTATATTTTAATACTATATAGGAATCTATTTGTAATAATATAGTTATAGCTATTTAATAAAATAAATTTACTATTTATTTTATGATGTAACTTGCAAACAGTATGGCAATTAAGTTAGACTTTCTAGATCATAAGATATGTAAGTTTTAGTTTCAATAGCTATAACATACTTCCTTGCAAAAGTAGTTACAGAAATGTAACATATGAGATTTCCCAAATGCTTGCCATCTGTGAATTGCATAATCATATCCTTTAAAACCTTTTCTATTAGATGGTTGGCTCTTTAATGTTGAATTATAAAAATTTTTAATATATTTGTGTTATAATACATTCTCTCAGATGTATCTTTATCCTGTTTAAACTGTCATTTGTCACAATGAAGTTTTAATATTAACATGGCCGTACTATAGTGCAGTAATAGTAATAGTATCATAATAATACTATCCTTTTTGTTTTAGTTTTGTTTTTTGTCATGTATTAAAACCATTCTTCTTTACCCCAGTAGCATAAAGATATTTATATATATTTTTAAAAAAGATTTATTTTTAATTCATCTTGAATTTATATTTTTTATAAATTTAGATTTTGTTACTCTTCTTGTAATATACTATAATTTTGTGACTTCAGTATTACTGATTTTTACTATTTTTTTTTAAAGATTTTATTTATTTATTTGAGAGAGAGAGAATGAGAGACAGAGAGCATGAGAGGGAGGAGGGTCAGAGGGAGAAGCAGACTCCCCGCCGAGCAGGGAGCCCGATGCAGGACTCGATCCTGAGAGTCCAGGATCATGACCTGAGCCGAAGGCAGTCGCTTAACCAACTGAGCCACCCAGGCGCCCTGATTTTTACTATTTCTGTAAAATTTTTAACTATTACCTTTCCAGATGTTACTTTGTCTTTATTCTCTAGTCTCCATTTTTAAACTCCTATTAGAAATATTTTGGCCTTCCCGGGCACCTGGGTGGCTCAGTCAATTAAGCATCTGACTTGATTTGGGCTCAGGTCATGATCTCAGGGTTGTGAGATAAAGCCCCACATTGGGTTCTGTGCTAGATGTGGAGCCTGCTTAAGATTCTGTCTCTTTCCCTCTCCCTCCCGCCCCCACTTTCTCTCTCTCTCTCAAAAAAAAAAGAGAGAGAAAAAGTAATATGTTGGACTTCCATTCTACCCCCTATATCTCTTAACTTCTGTCTCACATTTCTCATCTCTTTATCTCTTTTAGCAGTTTCTAGATAGTTTTCCCAGATCTAAATGTGAGCTATCAACACTCTTTCCTGTGTTCCTAATCAGCTGTTTGGCCAGTCTAGAGTGTATAATTTTCATTTGCACATTTTCATTTCTAAAAGATTTATTTGGTCCTTTTTCTCTTTTTACAATCTGCCTCTTTTTTATTCAGTGTTTTTTGCATTATGATTTAACTTCCTTCTTGTACTACTGTAACAATTATAATAATATTAAAAATATATCTTTGTTCTATTAGCTCAAACTCTTAGAAAGCTAACCTTGCTACTGTGTTGAATCTACTTCATGATACAGTTCTGTGGTCAAATGTTTTTACTGAACTATTACTTTGAAAGATATCCCCTTTCCTCCTGGCAAGCACCATTGTTCTGGATGGTGGAAGTGTCCTTATAGAGTCATTTGCATTTTTTCCCTACTAAGCTCAAGATGACCTCTCATAGACAACTTTTATGGTTATTTCTTGAGTTTGAGTTTTCACATCATGCAATAGTGTAATTTTAGAGTACTCTCATGAAAAGTTTTGTTTTTCATTTTGCACAGGAGAATTTTTTTCTACATAGAGCCCTGATTAGAAACAGCTTTATGGATCAGTGGGTATTTTTTCTTGTCCTTTATTCAAGGAGGCTACATTCATTCCAGAGTATTGGCTTTTTGAATGGGTCTCAGATAAGCCCTGGGTTAAAGTTGGTTTTATCACTTGTTTAGTAATTCCTTCTTTCTGGCATCTAGGAATGTTTTCTTTCTTTAGAAACTTAAACGCTTTCTTCTTCTCTTCTGTTCTCTTCTCTCTTCCTTTCCTTTCCTTTCCCTCCACCACTTCTCTTTCTTTCACTCTCTCAATTTCTTATTTTGTTCATATTTTGTCTCGTTAAAGGAAGGTTGCAGGTCTCACTATATTGTGTTACTGGTTATCTCTTTTTTTTAAAATTTTATTTTATTATGTTATGTTAATCACCATACATTACATCATTAGTTTTTGATGTAGTGCTCCATGATTCATTGTTTGCATATAACACCCAGTTCTCCATTTAATATGTGCCCTCTTTAATACCCATCACCAGGCTAACCCAACCCATCCACCCCTCTAGAACCCTCAGTTTGTTTCTCAGAGTCCATAGTCTCTCATGGTTCGTCTCCCCCTGGTTATCTCTTAATTCACTTTGACTAGACTCATTCTATACAATCCTAACATTTATTCTTGTCTGCAGCCTCTGCCTTTTCTAATCCACAGTATACACAGATTTAAGTTCCCTCTTCCTAAACAATACCATTAGCATACTGAACACTGTAATTCTACTTTTGTTTTTGTTTCTGATCTAATTTGCAAAGCCAAGTTTACCGTAGGAATTAGCATGTAGTTCAATGTACCTACAAAGTGTTTTTGAGAATATTACATTCCTTCTTAACTATGAAAATAATCATTAAGAGGGCAATGCACTAAGTAATCATAAAAGAAAGGAGGATTACTTATAATTATCATAGTTGAGATTCTACACTAAAGTAATGATTAGCTATTACTGCCTCTTTGAAGACTATACTTAAATTTTATTGACTCTCAGGCAACTATTTGGAAGTATCTCATTGGTGATATAACAGATCCTGTTTCTAAATTTTTAGAAAGTAGTAATCTTAACTTTTGTTATGTATTCTAAAAGAGAGAAAGAGTGAAGTACCTTATCTAAAACACTTGGTTTTGTTATGTATGAAATTGACCGATCTTTTATTAACATACAACTATGACTTTTCTGATGTTTTCCTTCCATCCAAGTTTAAATCAGGTCAGTTTAAATTAATTAAATTTTCTGATAGTATATACATCTCTGTTAGAAGGAATTAAACCTGGTTGTAGTTTCTACTGAAAAAGTGCACCACAAATAAAAAAATGCTCACCAGTAATGTCAATGAGACATTTACATCCAACAAGATCCAATTGGGTTTGGTTCTCCTTGACATAGGTTCTTTCTTAAGTTGTGCTTCTCCAAAATATTCCATCATTCTACACAGTAGTCTGTATTCTTAGGCCTCATTCATGACTCACCTAAAGGGTTGTACAATTTTACTCATAAAATTTTTAAACAACGTGATGGTACATACAATACTAAAATATTTCTGATTTGTAAATTTTATATTTACAACAATTCTAAGAGTCCGGTATAGCTTTTAGCATAATTTTACCAATGAAGAAACTTGCTCAAGACCACACAGCTGAAAAGTGGTGCAGTCAGGATTTGACCCAGTCACTTTACTTACTGATCCCTTGCACTTGACAACTGAGCTGTACTGTTTACTAGTTCCATTACACTATGTAACCGAATTGCAACTCTTCTATCGAACTGGATGATTTTGTCTCCAACTTAAATATAGATCTAGTCTTTGTGAAGTATTTCTGATGAACAATTTATTAATATGACTAATTGTTATTGAATTAGTATCTTCGTTATAGAATTATTTTATCATTATTTACTATTTTCAAAAGCCTTGAAAAAAATCTATTGTCCAAATAATCTCTTTACACAGGAAAATAAGTTTGGCATTGCCCTTAATTTCTGACACCAGAGGAAAACTGATTATAATACTTAGAAATTAATCAATGAATGCAATTAAAAGACAAAATAAACAGTTGATTGTATCAATGCACATTCCTCTTTATAACCTGCAGATGTTCACAAAGTAATTGAAGAAATAAATTTTATCTCCCCAACTGATGAAATGTATTCACAACTAGTTGCTCCCCTTGCTACAACTGTTAAGGGCTTTTTATTTATCTGACTGTTGGGGTTGAGATCTGATCAAAGGGTTTGAGAAACTCCTCCACCTAAATGGAAGGAAATATGTTTTCATAAACCCCAGATTCTAGTACTGAGTTTCGTCATGAACTCTATGATAAAAAACAAGTAACAGTCAGTATGCTGAATCTATGTGTTTAAAGTTACCAGTTTTAATGTTTGGAGACATTCTTGTCATTATCACATAACCTGAGTTACATAAAATATGATTCAAATCCTCTATGGAAACATTTCAAAATGTAGTATGTGTTAAGTTCTTGCATTTCCCAAAGGTGATTAAAAGAATAGGGCTAGAAAAATGGTGTGCTTGGTAAATCCTGGAGTTTCACACCCGCATCACCCATTTTTGCATTTAAACTGATCATCTTCTGGCAGCAGATGGGTAATAGGATGAAAGTTTTCAATATGGTGTGGCGGGCATATATATTTCCAGACACAACATAAGAGAGTACAAAGCAGCGTTCTTAATGTGATTAACAAAGAGGCATGGAATCTGCTATCAATCTTCCTTGTTACTGTCGTAGCACTTCCCAGGACTGTTAGAGAAACTTTACAATAGCTGAATGCATGTTACACATACAGATGGGGAAGTGCCTCAGGCAGTTTGGCAAAATTTACTAGGAGTCCATTTTTTGAATTTCTGCCTTCTGAGTCACCATTTCATCTGAGTCTGATATTTTCATCTCAGAAGTTCTGCTACCTTAATGTTGACATGGCAAATAAAGACTTGGCTGTGTCATCATCCCATAACCACATTTGCTGCATTTAAAAAATTTTATTATACACAATATGCTTTACTGAGATTAACACTAAATTACAAGATGGAAGCTTATTTTAATCTATTTGGAGGCACATGTTTTTCCCCTGTAGTCTAGGGAAACTCCTTCCTCAATCTCAATTTTTCTAATTGCAGGAAGAAAAAAAGGTTATTTCTATCATGAAAGTTTTTTGTGAACAATGTTCTGATTTATCATTTCAGTAAAAAGTTGTGAATACTTCATATGAGCTACTATTTGCAGAATCTTGTTAATTATAAAGGACAAAAAAATGTAGGAACACCATTCAAAGTAGTGCCTGTGCTGAGGAGAGGTTTGTTTGCTCACTTATTGTTTATTTTAACTCAATCTTTACTAAAAAAGCTCTTTGCTTTGAGTAGCTATTAATCTTTGTTTCCAATCGGAACTGTAATATTAAAGGGATGATTTTAAAGGCTAAGATTTCCTGAAAAAAAGTCTTAGAATAATATTGAATGGATTTTCTATACATGTAAACTATGGAGGATTTTCCTTGGGCTTGCATAACTGCTGGATTAGGGTCCTATTTAACCCATCATGATTGCTAGTTCCAAATTGGAATAGAAAAAAGGTGAGATTAAGAGCCTGGGTGGAGGGTCTGGTGTTCATTCAGAGAGATGGAAAACAGAAAAAAAGTGAATGACAACCAAGATACATTTTTTAGGTGAAACAGAGAAGTTGAGGGGCAACTTTATATTTAAGGTTCATCATAAATACAGAGTAGAATCATTTCAAATGTGTATGGGAGCTTACTCTAAAGAGACTTGAAAATATTTGAAAGGGAAAATACTGGAATTGTGAAATCCCAGTTTACTTAGCTGTGATGCAGAGCTACATGAGATTTGGTAGCTTGGATTTGTAGTGCACACAATCAACTTCTTTTTGGTTCTTTTCCACAGCACTGCTCAGAGATTAGGAGAAGGCTGGAGGGATTAAGGGGCAGTTATGACAGAAAGTCAAGAACATGGAGATTCTGGAGTTAAGCAGAAGTATAGAAGGAGATCAAGTCTCTGCGTTGTTAATAGGTTGAAGACAAAATTCAGTTTATGAGAAAATAAGAGATCTTAGGTTAATAAGTAGAGATCAGAAAAAGATAATTTCAGAAATCATGATCTTGAAAGAGGGAGAGATTGGAATAATGATGACTCCAAATATGTAGCCTATTTATACCATAAAAATTGTATCATTATTGAAATTCAGAGACACTGAGAATTCAAGGAATTATAAGAGCAGGTCATGAAGCTACCATATTTAAATAAGTTTGGATCTTTATTTTTAAACGTTATACATAATTTACAAAATGCCAGACCTAATTATCAAGTGCATTCTTGAATATTAATTTCACTCAAAGGATATTTTAAGGGCACAAAATTATTTTCAGACATCTTTTTTTTCTATTCAAGGCAGAAAACCAGCCTGAATGATTCCCTTAAAGAGGAGAGAATTTTCCTAAATTAGGAGACATTAGGTGTATGGAGATACTTTTCTTTTTACAGAGGAAGGGGCAGGTTCAGACATTCTATATGGTTTTTAAAAAAGAATAAAGCCACCCCTACTTTAAATACATCTTTTTAATATCTTGCCCTCGTTCAAAAAAAAAGTTGACTGTTATATTTAATTTTATTTTCATTAATAACCATTTAAAAGTAATTCACTTTCTCTTCATTATTTTTTTTCTTTTTTCTTTTTGCTCTGACACTTTAATCTTGTGACATCTTTCAACACATAATTAAAAACAACTCTGCCTTTTCCTGGTTTCCTCATTTCTGAGTACTATGGCAACGGATGCTAGTTGACTTAGTAAAACTTAAAAATGTCACATTGCTCTTCATTCTTTGATGAATGCACATTCATGAATACAGCTCGATGCAAAAGAAATTAAAGGCAGTCTTAAAAAGAATCATAACCAAAGTCACCCTAAGATGATATTCCCCAGGTGTTATATTTAGAGCAAAACATGGCAAGCCATTCCTGGTATTAAAAAGACAAGTCTTTTTGTCTCTGAGAATGATTAGCAATCACTTTTAGAAACATTTTTTATGAAACACAAAATTTGTGTAAATAAATCTTAATTTCAAATTACTGAATTCACTCAGAATGTATTGTTTCCTCCAAAACTAATGAAATCCATTAAAAACATAAAATGAGGAAGAGACAAATGATAAATTATTTAATATACATAGAAATTACAAGTTAAATCTAATGTCATTGACACATATAAAATACACAACTTTTAAGTTATTTAATTTTAACAAGAAGTTGCAATACAAAAACATATTTAAGAATGATTTGCTGGCTGTATAATGGTCAATACTTGCTCACCAAACAGAGACTGATTCAATATTTCATTAATAATCTATTCCCAGATGGCTATATAGAATTGTAATAATAGTAATATTGGATATTATTTTCAAATTTAAGTAAAAAATAATTCATTACATTTTTGAGTATATACTTTATCATTATTTATATACATTTTCTGGTTTTGCTATAATTTTTAGTAAAGATTCTATATTAAATAATATGAGCCCTCATATTTGCACAGGGTGCTATTAACAAATTATATTCATCTGCCATGACTTCATTTCTTCATTTCCCATTCTAATTACCTCAATATCTGTGCAATGTATAAGTGGCATATTTTAGTCCTTACATTTTACAGTTGGGGAAATCAGATTTGAAAGCTTAACATTTGAAATTACAAAGTTATGAAGTTAGAAAAATAAAATATTACCTAGTCCTTCAACTTTATATTTAAGGGTCTTATTATCCTAGGTCTTCCATGTCTATACCTTAATTAAATACATCTTCTAAATAGTCAATATTCCTTTGTAAACTCGAAGCTGTTAAATAAGAATTTTCTACAGCAGCCATCAATGAAGACAATCAGTGACTACCAGCCATCATAACCTTGTGCGGGATGTTCCCGGGCTACGCAGCACAGAGAAGTCTTTGAAGTCCATGAAAATGCCATATCTGAAAGAAACAGAGGTAATGATAAATATACCCAAGAATTTGCTCACAGTTATTAATTAATTAATCCTAGTTCATTGAAAGGCATGATAAATGTACAATAAAGTTAAAGTTTAAGGGGAAAGCTCCATTTCTATATAAATAATTTGAATGCATCAAAGAATGCTATTCTATTTAAAGCCAGCATTCAGAGTACCTACACTAGGGAGCTCAAAGTAAATTTCCTTCTAGCAATCCCCAGTAGCCCAAGGACAGACAAAAAGCTTAAAATTAGTCTATAATGGAAGCTAAAAACATGGAAATTAGTGCAGTTTTAAAAGGCAATCATTCTCTGCAGGAAAAGGTCATAAATGAGGTTCATGTAAGTGAAGCTTAAAATAAATAGTTTGAGCTTCCAAAAGGGATGCATCTTGGCCACACAGTCACACAGGGGACCTGGGGGGAAAGCTCATTAAAGAGAGTGCCAAGACTCATTTAAGAAGCAGTAATAGTGAAGGGGTTAAGAGTGAGAAATCGGAAATAAGACAGATTGGGTTCAAAGCTCAGCTCTGCCAATTTGTAGCATGTAAACTTAATAAAATGTCTTAACCTCTTGTTTCTTACTTTCTCCATATGTAAGATAGGAATGAATAACAACCAATATCACAGGGGTATGGTGAACAATACATGTGTTAATAGAATGAAAGAAAATAGATCATTTACTTGGGCCCCATCAATAAAAATATTTTCAGGCTATGTGACACTCTGGGGATAGTCAAATTAGCAAAGTAGCTCTCAGCAGCAGGTATTCCTGATGTTCCCTCAGTAATGCCTCACTTGTCTGCAGAGCAACATAGAAAACCATCTACTGGATTGCACTGAATGCATTTCAAAGGGTATACTAATATCAGAAAATATAAAGAGAAAAATGGATTTGAAGGTATAGAACTAAATATGAATGGCTAAAATAAACCATAAATGTTCAAAGAAGTTTGAATATGCTGGGTATATAAAATACATATAAGTCAGTTAAGAGAAAAATAAATTCAAGAGATGAATAGGTACTTCATAAAATCTGGACTACAAATGGGCAAAATGATATAAAATATTTTCAACTTTATCATAAACTAAAGGTGAACAATAAAATCACTATAAGAAAGCATTATTGGGGCTCCTGGGTGGTGCAGTAGGTAAAGCGTCTGCCTTAGGCTCAGGTCATGATCACAGAGTCCAGGATCGAGACCCACATCAAGTCCCACATTGTGCTCCCCACTCAGCGAGGAGTCTGCTTCTCCCTCTCCCCGTGTCCCTCCCCCTCCTCGTGTGCTCACTCTCTCTCTAATAAATAAATAAAATCTTTAAAAAAATAAAAAAAACATTATTGATCATTACAAATGGCAGAATTTTAAGACGAAGCCAGCAGAAAGGAGCAAATAAGACACTCTCACAGTTTGTTGGTAGGCATGTAGAACTGACATGCACTCTCTAAATATCAACATGGTAAAATAGATTGAAAATCCCAAAATGTGGGATGCCTGAGTGGCTCGGTTGGTTAAGCGTCTGCCTTTGGCTCAGGTCATGATCCCAGGGTCCTGGGATCAAGCCCTGCATCAGGCTCCCTGCTTGGCAGAGGAGCCTGCTTCTCCCTCTCCCTCTACTATTCCCCCTGCTTGTGCTCTCTTGCTCTCTCTGTCAAATAAATAAATAAAATCTTTAAAAAATAATAAATAAATAAATAATAAAAAAATCCCAAAATGTGCATAGTATGTTACCATGTATTCTACTGTTAAGATTTACAGTTAGAAAATTACCAGATATACAATGTTCTTTAGCATGTTTATAGCTTGAAAGAAATGCAAACACTGATATGAGGAATTCTTTATCTCAGGAAACACCCTGAGGGTTGCTGGAGCGGTGGAGGGTGGGAGGGATGGGGTGGCTGGGTGATAGATGTTGGGGAGGGTATGGGCTATGGTGAGCTCTGTGAATTGTGTAAGACTGTTGAATCACAGACCTGTACCTCTGAAACAAATAATACATTATATGTTAAAAAAAAAAAAGAAGATAGTAGGAAGGGAAAAATGAAGGGGGGGGGAATCGGAGGGGGAGATGAACCATGAGAGACTATGGACTCTGAGAAACAACTGAGGGTTCTAGAGGGGAGGGGGGTGAGGGGATGGGTCAGCCTGGTGATGGGTATTAAAGAGGGCATGTATTGAATGGAGCACTGGATGTTATATGCAAACAATGAATCATGGAACACTACATCAAAAACTAATCATGAAATGTATGGTGATTAACATAACATAATAAAATAAAATTAAAAAAAATGCAAACAAAATAAGAATACTTCATAATAAGATTGATTAATTAAATATATTGAAAAAATATTTATGCAATGAAATATCTGTTAATCTTTAAAATAATAATGTAAATCTATATTAATTGGCATGGAAAACAATGCATGATTTAATATTAAATATGCAATGCGGGTTACATAACTGTTATATCTCTTTAAAAAAACACACAGAAAGAGAGAAATAAGGAGAGAGGGAGAGAGCAAGAAAAAGAAAGAGGAAGCAGATAAATCAACACCAAAACTAGACTGATGAGACATACATAGTTTATGTTGTCTTCATTATACTTTTCTTTGTTTTCAATACTTTTTGTGGCAACTTATATTTAGTTGCAAATAAAAGCATTTCCATTAAATAAGGATAAAAAATGTTTTGTCAATAGCTTTCTAGATAAAATCATCTGGGTCAGAACACAGCCTTCTGCTCCAGACCAAAGAATCTCAATATGGTAGCTGAAAAGTAACAAAATAACATTCACCGTGTTTCATCTATGAGGCAGTGATCCTTTAAAACACAGAATAAAATGGTTCATCTTCCTGGAATGTCATTTTGCTCAAGGATTTTGAGAAAAATGACTTTCTGTGCTGTTAAAATGTTTTGCGGTAGACATCGGGGAGGGTATGTGCTATGGTGAGTGCTGTGAATTGTGTAAGACTGTTGAATCACAGACCTGTACCTCTGAAACAAATAATACATTATATGTTAAAAAAAAAAAAAAAGAAGATAGCAGGAGGGGAAGATGAAGGGTGGGAAATCGGAGGGGGGAGATGAACCATGAGAGACTATGGACTCTGAGAAACAAACTGAGGGTTCTAGAGGGGAGGGGGGTGGGCGATGGGTTAGCCTGGTGATGGGTATTGAGGAGGGCACGTTCTGCATGGAGCACTGGGTATTATACGCAAGCAATGACTCATGGATCACTACATCAAAAACTAATGATGTAATGTATGGTGGTTAACATAACATAATAAAAAAATAAAAAAATAAAAATAAATAAAAATAAAATCTAATCTCCTTTAAAAAAAATATTTTGTGACATAGGAGCATCTTGTCTCAAAAATGTGTATGCTTCTGGGTTTTTCCAATGTGTTCATTAGTGTGGTTTAAAATTTAAAAAAATGATGGATAGGTATTCTTTTTTGAAAATTCATATTCTTAGACACATTGATAATGAAAGTGGAACTAATTTTTAAAGCTTGCTTCTTCACACACATGCAGGCTTACTTAGGTAAATGTGTATTGGTAGGCAAGGTTTCTAAGCAGGTTTGAATGATAGATTTTTCTCATGAAGAGATAATTAGAAACAAAACCACAAATACATTGTAAAGAACTGACTTAATATAAATGAAATCACTGTAATGGAAGAGAGCTTCAGAAATGATTACATTTAGTAGATTTTATTTTCAGAGCTAAACCATTTTTGCAAGCACAACTGACTGCAGAAAATTAGGTTTGAGAGAAGTATAAAGTTGATTTTGGGACAGACTGATTATTTGAGATATTTAGTTCATTTACATGCTTAGAAGATACACAATTATCCGTCATCTCTATCCACAGAGAAAGTGTTTTGACAAATATTTTCCTGAAATCAGAAAATATGTGGAGAGACTAGTGAATCAGAATATTTCCATGTGTCAATTTTCAGCGTACTTGTTCCTCAGACTACGTCTTCCAGTTTAAAACCAATTATAAGGGTTTTTAGCCTCTTTGGAACCAACTATAAATATTTCAGTATACAAGTGACATACTAATGATGATGTTGGGATCTAATATTTTAAGATCTTGCCAAAATCATATCTTTGTCATTAAAATGGACTTGTGTATCCCCTCTGATTCTCATAATTGTCTCTCATCCAGATAACATTCCTGAGTATTTATTGGATGGTTTAGTAAGTTTGTATTAAATAAATACACTACTCTTACCCATGCTCTATCTACTGCAAATTCATCCCACTCTTCAACCTTGCTCCCTGTCACCTTCAGCTTGCAGTAAAAGTTAGAAGACCCGATTTGTCCCATCTTTCTTACTGGCTCAGTGTGGAATTTGAGTAAGTTGGACCCTTTAACTTGGCGGAATGTTATGTGAGTAATTTATAGTCAGGAATAATATTAAACTGTTTTTTCAAACCTGAGGATTAGTATGAGGTTCTTTCGATAAAGTATATCTTTTTTCTTCTCTCACATCTTGTTCCTTTCTATCTCACAGTAAGTACAGCAAGTAAAGTCGCTTAATAAGTGCAAACCCTAAGTCATTCTTGCAAATAGCAGATACTATTTTCTCCCACATCTTGTTTTGCCTTTTCCTAGACTTTTCACTTCTCTACCACTTGATTAAAAAAATCAAAAGATCTAACAATCTGTTAGACTTTAGGCAAGTCATTTAATGATGCTAGGTATCTTGATCAGTAAAAGAGGACTGAGCATGGCTAGATTACAGAGTTCTTAGGGTAACAATGCAATTAAGAAATGTACTTGCAAATATATATTGTAAAGATCAATATCATAAATGTTTCTTACCTTTGCAGTTTCTTTTTATTCCATGATATAAGCATTATTTTTTATAGAGTTTCACGCTTTTGTCATGTAACACCTGTATATTAAAAGCTATTCAACATGTTACTCATGTATGAGACTCCAGGATATGATATTTCATTCAGAAGTACTGAACGAAACAATGCCACCATAGTCTATTTCTGGTTTTTCACTTTAGCAAGTTGCTTATTGAGAAGAATGGTTTCACATGAAAAATGACTGGACTTTTATCAGTTATGCTTCCACGAAGAATATTTAAAAAGCAGTCCTTTAAAAAATGATGTGGGTTATTTATAACTTCCCGTATTCCTTTCGTCTTAATGGCAACACAATATATGATATTTTATAACCCCTGTGATTTCCATTATCAGTCTGCAACTCTGCATTTCTTTCTTTGTTGACTCATATACTTGCAAATTATTTATTCATCCCAAGATATATCCATGCAGCTGAAAGAAAAAGAATAATGTCAAGGCTGAGCCTGAGTAAAAGTGACTCAGTAAAAGGCACATAAATCTCTCCTTTTTCTCCCCAGGTCTCAACATAATGTAGTAGCAAAGTTTTAGAATAACTTTTGAAAATCCTGAGAGATGATTTCTGTGAACTAAGCGTTCACTGTCTTTTCTACCTTGCCAACATTAACTCCACTTTGTTTTCTATTCCGGGCAGTGTGTAGCTATGTTGTAAATAAGTAGGTTTTATCATTTTTGGACATTTCCCATGGAAGACGGGATTCTTCTCATTTGGATTTTTATTTGTTTTTGTAAATTTAGAATTTCATGTGGATGTCTTTGGAGGAGAGCTTACCAGGAAATCTTTATTTTCAAGAATATTGTTTCTGTAAGCTTTCCTAGCCTTTGTCTTATTTTTACTTCCTTGGACAACTGGTTTCATTTGATTGTTTTAAATTACGATCCATGCTATTAAAGGTTACCATCCTCAAACTTATTTCCTTGAGAACTTTTCACTTTCACATATTGTGTTTATAAGGCTATAACTGACTTTCTAAAATTACTTCATACTGTTATACTAATCAGTTACAGAGCATTCAAAGAATACCAGATCCAAGGATACTTCTGTGCATAAGGTACTCTCTGGCAGTAAGAATCTGTCTGCATAATGACATTGAACTGACTCTGGAACACAAATGAACTAGTCGAACTTGCTGTTTATTATCTTCATAAGAGAGAGCTATATATTTGCTTTCAAAGGCATTAGCCCATGTTTGATGACTCTTAGCATTGAGATGACCTTCCTGCATGAAGGTAACATAATTTTCCAGTCATGTATGTTGTCCAAGTGTTAATAGACATATGCTGGAATCAAGTCCATTTTTTCATTTGTAACAAACCACCAATATATAAGTGAGCAGAACAATATAAAATACATAATTTTAGGATACCAGTTAACTTCATAAATACTAAGGACACAATGTACATCATAAACTTTCTGGTAGTGGAAATCTCAAAAGTAAAGGCCTGAATGATGGTGATTTCACATGGAGTATAAAGACGGGAGGTGTTGTACAGCAGCACAAAGAAAACAAAGACCATCAGATTCAATCTAACTAACAGTTAGTAAGCATCTACGATGCAGAAGACATTCAACAAGAAAATAAAGTAAACATAAAGATAAAGAAAATACCGCCTGTGTTCCTAAGAAACTTACAGGGGGGCACAGAAGTGCATCGGTACAATGGACTGCATGTTGTACATGAAATCTAATGCAAAGGAACAAAACAAGTGCAATGAGAGCAGGGAGAAAGAAAAACATTAATTATGATCTAGAGAATCAGGGAGCCTGGAGATTGGTGCATGGATGAGATTCCCATCAATGATATAAAGAGACACTCTTTTTAAAGATGGTGGTGGGAATACAGGAACAAAACTGACAATGTACAGTGTATAGGTAAGAATGATGAGAAATCATGAGCACCTTAGAAAATAGTACATGAATGACAGGAAGTTCCTATCAGGTTGTAAGGATATGAGGAAAAGCTTCAGTAAATTCAATAATAATATATGAATTTCTATACATAGTATGGATTCAAAAATTTTAGAACAGGAAAGTTGTCAGAATTACACTTCAGAATTGCCATTCTGGAGACCCTACAGGTCAATTGAATGAGACACTGTGGAAAAGGAACGCATTTAAGAGACACTTGGAATAATCTAAATGAGAGATAAAGACAATGTAAACAAGAAAAACAGCTGGTTACGTTGCAGTTAAAGAATTTATTTATTAGCTATTTCAAATTGAGAAAGAGGAAAGGTTTAAAAGGGAATCTATGGGGCGCCTGGGTGGCTCAGTCGTTAAGCGTCTGCCTTCGACTCAGGTCATGATCCCAGGGTCCTGGGATTGAGCCCCGCATCGAGCCCCGCATCGGGCTCCCTGCTCTGCAGGAAGCCTGCTTCTCCCTCTCCCACTCCCCCCTACTTGTGTTCCCTCTCTCGCTGTGTCTCTCTGTGAAATAAATAAATGAAATCTTAAAAAAAAAATAAAAATACAAGAGACTCTAAAACTTCAAAGCCTAAGGACCATAATAGGCAATTAAGGATGTAAGGATGCATGGGACACAATAACAACAAATATATATGTGTGTATGGGTGTGTGTGTGTGTGTGTGTATACACATATAACTTTGACATATGTTGGTTGAGGGCTACGGGGGTTCAGCTGACTGGGTAGGACTGGGTAGATCTTGGCTGGGCTTACATGTATATTTATGTTATCTGTCTGTGTCAGTCTGGGACATTCTGATCTAGTGTGGTCTCAGCTGGTTGACTCAGCTACACTTCATGGGTTTCTCACATACGCAAGTCTCTTACAGTCCTCCAGCGAGCTAGACCTGTTCTCTTCACAAATTCTCATAACAATTTACAGAAGCAAAAAAGGAAGGGAAAATGTGAAGGCACTCTTTCAAATCCCTGCTTGCGTCAAATTTATCCCAGTGTTCAAAGCAAGTAACATGGCCAAGGATAGAATTCTCTTGAGAGCATATTGCCAAAGGGCATGGTAATTGATTAGGCCATGGATAAAATCAAGCGGGTTTCCTCTTTTAGAACATGAGAAGCATATTCTCAATTAAATTCCTAATCAAAGAGATTAAATTTTCTTAATCCCTGTGGATATCAATATCTATTCTACCCTCACATAGTTTGAAAATTTGGCTGGCTATCTTATATAATTCTGGATTGGAAATCATATATTAGTCATAAATGTAAAATTCGCCTTTCATTGTCCTTTAAGGTTCAATATTGCTATTGAGAAATTCAGTGCAAATCTATAGCCTAGAGAAAAATTTCAATAATTGTTAATGTTTCTGTTTTTACTTTACACCACTAAATCATCACTAAATCTATATAACAAAGGGGTGGCCAACTAAAAGAAATAAAAGCTAAAATGAATTAGCTTTTGGGGAGTGGGACTGAGGAGTACAATGGGTATGCTTTCTTTCATTATAGCCTTTTAAGAGTAAATATATATATATTTATTTATTTATATCATGAGTGTGTATAAAGTATTTTTGGTGTGAGAATTGCCAAATTTTTCTGGGCCTGGACTTGTGCAGAAATCTTATCAAGAAAGAGTTCCCCACGCAAAAGTAAATTTTAGCCTAGACTCTAATTTCAGTATCACGTATACTGAAATATATGATTCTGAATTAATAAGCTGGTGTTTGTACATGAATGCACGGATTATAGCTGTCATCCAAGGAAAATACTTCTTTTAAGATTGTAAAAATAGAACTTTTTCTTTTATCTGAGGAGTATATGGGAAGAAAATACATGACTGGAAATTCAAATGTATCATTTAAAAAAACAAAGTTAGGTTTCAAAGTCTCATTTAACTAGAGGATAAAACTTTTAAGTATAGTGTGATGTAAATGTGCCCAAGTAAATCACTGTACTTTGATGGAGCAAAGATTATTATTTAAAGTAAACCCTTTTCTCCTTCTTTGTGAAACAGACATTACAACAAGAGATAAGTAAGCTAACAACACAGTCATTAAGCGAGGATAAAAATATTTAGTGATTCTGCATTTTATGAGAATGTATTAACAACTTCAAGTTTATCAGCCCCACAATTTCCTTCAGTCCCCCTCAAACACATAAAGAAGGCTTCAATCTCAGTAAGCACAGGAACGTACAAGTTCATGACAAACCAGCTAATTTCCATGGTTCACATTTCCTCCCTAAGTCCTCACATAGACATTGTGGAATAGAAAGAGTGATTTCTCTGTCCACCCTCACCCATTTCCAATCACATTGTGAGCCCCATGTGCATATATGTATCTATGTATTAAAAAACCACTTCCAATCTCTCTCATCTTTAACTTATCCATATTTGGTAGTCCAAATTATTCAAATTGATCTTATACAAATTCTTAAAATGGCCAATGATCTTCCACATATAACACTTTGCAATTTGTTATTGCCTAGTTACAAAAAGAGAAACTTAAAGCAATGGGACTGACTGCACTATTTTGCAATGTATCTGCTAACCTGTGATTTCCTGTGAAACCAATGTAAAGAACCATGAATATTTGTTTCCTTATGTTTAATGAGATCCTTACTTCTGTAAGTTACAGTGGATGCCTGAATTCAACTAACATACGTATTATTTGTATTGAAAGAAAATAAAAGATAGTCTCTATTGCTATATGTAATTCTATATACATCAAAGGCAGAATTGAAAATATTCTTCTTCTTTTGTTGCAAAAATGTTGAAGAATGGCATTCATAAGAACTCACATTGATATTCACCCCAGATTAGGTCTGAGTATATATGAAAATGCAGAACCAATAACTCCTGTTACTGAAATTGAAAGAATTAAAAGGAAACAGGACTCATCTGAGTTGACAATAATTCATGGATATGGAATATATACAAGAGAAAATAGTCCATTATTTAGTCACATGAACTGAGCAGAGTTAAGAAGTAACAGATAACCCAGGACACCTCTCCAACCATCAAAATTCAAGTAAGAAATACATAAAGTTTAATATAAAATATAAAAGAAAGTGGAAAATTGTGATAAATTTTATTTTTACTTCTGAGATCAGAGCATAACACAAATCTCAATTTTGCTTAAAATACATCTAAACTTGACATGAATTAGTTTCAACAATAAGCATGCTGGGAAGTTTGGTTTTGCCCAGTTACATATATGGTCATGAAGTTAAGTGAAACATCATTATATCATCACGTAAAAAATCTCCTCAAGATCCTTGTTTTCTGTGTATTTATCATCTTGGATATGATCTCAGTTGTTGGATATTTCAAGTTCTGGATTTCCATACTTTAAAATGGTCAAGACCTGTTGATAAACTCTTGTTTAATCCCACCTTATTTCTAAATGGTCTCATACAAGAACTGACCAAAGAGAACCATAATAAGACATGGCTTAATAGTTTAGATGAAATTTGGGCTTGGTTGCCCTTCTTAATCATAATGGCAAAAATGCCCAGATTTTCTTTGCAACCACTAATTAAAATTATTTTAAAAATTGGTGAGAGTGGATGAGGGAGCTACCATTATGCTATGCTGCCTGGGGTCTTTGTGAGTTTGTGTGCATGAGTATGTGGGGCGAGGTTGTCAGATGAGAGCACGGGGAACAAAACTGAGTTCTTGTCATACACTCTTATCCTAAAAGAGGGGCATTTTTGCAACATGAGTAGGAAGATAGATAGATAATAGATAGATAGATAGATAGATAGATAGATAGATAGATAGATAGATGATAGATAGATATAGTGATTTCAAAAATGAATGCATGTAACTTAATTTAATGACACACATTGTTCTTACTTTTCTAATTTCACCACAGACCAGTGAATGTTTGGTCTATACAGTGATGTAGAGGCAAGACAGCTCAATAACCATTTTGAACTGGTCTTTTTACCACTGACACAGAGAAATAACTCTGATGGCAAATGACTATAACCTGAGTAGAAACTACAGTTTCATCACCAAGTGATATCATCACATTGCACAGGTAGAACCTGGCATCAATTTGTTTGATATGCAGATATATTATGTATGACCCTGTGTTTGGTTTTTTTTTTTAAGATTTTATTTATTTATTTGACAGAGAGAGACACAGCAAGAGAGGGAACACAGCAGGGGGAGAGCGAGAGGGAGAAGCAGGCTTCCCACTGAGCAGGGAGCCTGATGTGGGGCTCGATCCCAGGACCCTGGGATCATGACCTGAGTGGAAGGCAGACGCTTAACAACTGAGCCACCCAGGCGCCCCAACCCTGTTTTGAAAGAAAAATAAAAAGAAAAAATGTTGTGTGGTCTGATATGATAATGGGAGTGAAGTAATGAAGATTATTAAGTGGGAAGTGGCAGAAATAACACAGAAGGAATACTCAAAAGCACAGATTTATACTCTGAAGCACTAGTTTTTATAACACTATCTACAAATATATCTAAATGGGACCTTATCTCTGAGGATGTCATCTTACATTTCTATTAGAAATTCCTGACTCTCTCTTCTCTGTTCTTCATATATTTAGATCAAAAGTTTGTGAGCTGTGCGAACTACAAAACATCTATGTTCACATAGAGTTCAATGAAAGAAGAGGAATTTTGCCAATTCCCCTAGGCTTGAACAACTTAAGGTCAAAGGAAAAAGCTAAAGAGACCGATTTACATGAAATTATTTTATTAAAAAGAAAACAGACTAATACACACTCTCATTGTTTATTCTTTCAGATTTGATGACGCCCACCTTCCTTCATTTCTTTACAATAGTCTCCAGCTTTATTTGGTTTTTATCTATTCTAGTTTTTCCAAAGTTGAACATTGACAATCCTTAAAATGATTATATTGTTATTCAAATGTGGGGGTTTTCATGTGTCCGTGGATGTATCTTCTTCTTCTTTACCTAGATTTACTTGACATTTTCAATTATGGGTTATAGATAGATGGGAATTTTAAAATATTAAATCATGTGTTTCTTTTGTATTGAAGGGACGTACTCACCAAGACATTTCTTTAAGGGAAAGAATAAGCAAGACCATATAAGAGAGGGGAGAAGCTACTAACCTAGGCCATTAAGAGCATTTTATTGACTCATCAGAAATTGGAAACTTCTTTCTCTTTCAGTCTTAGGATACATCATTCTCCAGGAGTCATTAAATAAGTTTTATATACAGAAAAGATAAAACTGATAACACGAGAATCTGTTGAAAGCCAGTTAAAATTTGTTCTATGAAATGTTTTTTTTTTCCCTGTCTTGATCTCAAAATATATTTCTCCTGCCTTAGTTGACTCAAGTTTAGCAAATGAAAACTTAATGGAGAGCATGGAGCACAATATGTCTTCACAATAGCGTGTTTACAGAACAAATTGATCCATTTTTGCAGCTGGAAATAAGAGTTCAGAGAGATTCTAAATGTCAGGAAACTTACAAAGTAAAGGCACTTTTAAAAATGCAGGGGTTTTTCTGTATATTAAGTAATCTCATGATTTTTCTAATTTTCCTAATTCCTTTCTATTCTACATATTTCCAAATACTCTAATAGGCCAATTAAAAATATATTGAGATATGTACAGAAAATAATCTGACGTAATATTAAGTATTAACTAATTAAACCTGATATAAATTTTAATTATTAAATAGTTTTTTGTATCCTTTAAATATCCTTCATAATTAGGATGATGTCCAAATAACCTTAAAAATAATTCTAATCATCAGCATATTTTATATTAATGACACTGTGTGGAAACCATAAGCCAGTGGAGTCAAGTGAGCAATGCTATTATTATAAAATTGTCAATGTAAGCTATTTACCACATATCAAATATAGTAAATATAGTAAATAGATTTAAGGCAATGTAACAACTAATGTGGTTGCCTAGAGTGTTAAGTTAAAATGGAATGTGAGGCTGTCATTTTTTTATTATTATTATTGAATGAGCACTAAGATTGATAAGCAATAGCTGCGATGGGAGAGAAGTTATAGCACTGCCACTTCAGATTTGCCATTTCTGATATAAAGTTAAGTTTAGAATTATTTACTATATAGAAAGTAAACTACATATGATCAGTTTCTATTAAAAAGAATTCTGTATTTGCCACATATTTTCAATTCCTTCTTTTCACTGGTGCTTTTCTCTGTGCCTTCAGATCTTTTTTGGTTCATTTCAAGGGAACAGTTCATTCACCTACATGTATGGCCCCATCCTGGAAGTTTTTCTTACCTGGAACTCCTCTGCCTTCAAAAAATGTAATGTATCCATCTTAACCATTCTCTACAGCTCTCAGTTATATCTTTATATCTAATGTAATTCTTCTTTGAACTCATGGAGACTCTACATCTTGATGCCATTATTTTATTCCACTTACCAACCCTCCATGAAGTTCTTGTTTTTCCTCTGTAGCTTAGATGCTATGATCTCTCATTTCAAACATAATTATGCCACAGAGAATAGAGGCTATCAGGAAAGTCAGCTTTCTTCTCCATGATTCTATCCTTTCCCCCAATTTTGACATTTGGTTTCTTTATACCGATCCTTACATGTTGTTCTTCTGACCCAAAAAGAATGCATCCATCTGAGGTTTACAGGCTGTTTCCTAACTATGCTTTAGAGGCGGTCTCCTCCTGCTTCTCCATAATGGTGTCACATAAATTTTCTTACTCTTCCTTATCTCCATCTCTACCAACATATTACCCTTCACAAATAAACATTCTTAGAGTCACTTCCTCTTAAAAAGCATAGCAACAAACACAGAAATACCTCTCCAGTCTATCATTTTCACTCTAATTATAGGCCGGTCTCTTTCCCTCCATTCCCAGGCAAACTTTTCCAAATTGGAGTTCATATTCTGTGATTTACAAAAAAAGCAGTCCATCATGGGGTTGGACAATAATGAGCCTTGAGGTCAGTGTGGGCTAGACTCTTTCTTGCTATATGGCATTGGGCAAGTTGTTTAAGCTGGCTTTGAAAGTTTTTACATCTATAAAAGGAGATAACACATTCTCTTTATGGATATGTGAGGACTAGACTAAATTATTTAAATTATGTAAGGAATTTAGTATACACAAGTGACAGCTTTTGTATTGTCCAGTTGATTCTTCCTTATCTTTTCCCACATCTTGTATCCACTCCTCATAGTGCTGTAAATCAGACTTTCATCTCTCACCTAAATCACTCAACAACCTCCTAATTTGTATTATAGCTTACTAGCAACTTATTCTAACCCATTTTGACACCCAACTACCAGAGAGTTTATTATTTTTAAAAGACACTGTCCCCGATTACCACCTGGTGGATGCTTTCAAGGGATTCCTATTATTAAGCAGTGGTCTAGCAAGTCTTCTCTAATTATTTGCATGAGAATTACCTGTGACGTTTGCTAAAAATGAATCTCTCAAAGGCAATTATTATATAACATTGCATTGTATGTTGGATTCTCATTTACTTTGCATTAAATGTAAGGCCCATTTCTATTGGCTTCTACTCTCCTTAAATATGATGTTATACCATACTGAATTTCTGTTGAAGAAACATTGCATCATATTGTATTGCCTTTGTATATAACTCTCCAGAAACCTGGAATATTTCCACCTTTATTTAATTAATTTTTCAAGATTCTCCTGCTTCCAGAAGTTTCCATTGACCATCAACTCCAATCTCTCCTTTTCTACCCTTGTATGAATTTAATGTCCTTAATGCTGCTTATTCTTATATCTATCATTATATATACCTCATTTTAACATCTTTCCCATCATATTGTAATTTTCTTTAAGAAAGTTGGAAAGAAGAGCCTTTTATCTCTACATCTTCAGCACCTAGCACACTGTATTATTCATAAGGACTGTACATTGATTTTGTCTATCATTACCTAGTTACTTATCTATTCACTTACTTATGTAATTGTCTATGCACTTATTTATTTGTGCAGTTCTTTATTTACATGTTCCTGGACCTATTATAGTAAGCATCAATTAGTTCATATAATTACATAAAATACGTATAATAAATTTATCAGCTATGTAGAAGGGAATAAACAAGGAAAGTTAGACTTTATTGAACCTACCATAATGACTTATATACCTGCATTATGATTTGTTCTTTACACACTAGACATTGTCCATAAGAAAATCAATATTATCAAATTGCTCAGTAAGAATTCTCCTGGAGCTCAGAAATACTGAAATTAATAAAGAACACCATCTTCAATACCATTGTTGAAAACCTATGTTAAGTTTAATAGAACCCCCACTATTCTATATTGCACAGCAATTAGATGGAGCCATCTGAGTTCTGTTCAATGTAATATGGAAAGCATTGAAGTTTATCCAATCTAGGCATGGCCTCTAAGATCCCTCTGATGAGGTATCTCATGCCTATTCTCCTCTGTCTTCTCTAGTCCAGATGGGGAACACTCAGTGGGAGATCTTGAGGACCTCACAGTGAGAAAGCCACTAGAATGACCCCAAGTATCTCAATTTACCAGACAGAAGGCTACCCAACTAGACTGAGATGGAAGACATAAATGAGTTTTTATGGTGTTCAGTAGCTAGAAATTGCGTGTGTGTTTTTTTAAATCTTGTAGCCATTAGCCAATTCTAGATTAAAAAAAAAAAATTGTCAAAGTAGATCTTTCAATGGGTTCCTTAGGATATATTTTTTTAAGATTTGTTATTTATTTATTTGAGAAAGAGAGAGCACATGTACAAGCTAGGGAAGAGGCAGAGGAAGAGGGAGAAGCAGACTCCCCATTGAGCAGGGAGCCCGATGCAGGGGCTTGATCCCAGGACCTTGGGATCATGACCTGAGCCGAAGGCAGACGCTTAACCAACTGAATCACCCAGGAGCCCCAGGATTTTTGTTTTTATAATAACTTTTACCATAACGTAATGGTAAAATAAAATGCAGTTTTTATTCCTGAAGCACCAATGAAATTAATAGGTACCGAGATTTCTGGTGATCTGGTACAATTTAAGAATATACTTTAAATGTATGGAAGATTTCATGGACTGACTTTTTATAGTAATCTTCTCTTGGTATTATGTCTTTCGTCTTGGCTTTTGATAAATATCCAATGGCCGTGAGGTATTGGGTGCTCCTTCAGTTTAAATAAAACCATAAACTAATTTATTTCTCTTCACTAAAGCCACAAGAAAAAAATGATGAAGAATAGAATGGAGGTCAAAAAACCTTCCACATATGAAGATGAAGCACCTCTTTAAACTGATTTAAGAGCATAATTTCAGGAATGTTCTCCCTATACTTTAAAGCTGTAGCATTAATCTTTCTGCTAATTCTGATTTCCACTGTATCTTTGGTGTAAGCTCTGAAATGCCCTGAGGATATAGAGTGACATTAGGTACAAATCTAGCTAGTAATTGGTGAAAAATCAGTTTTTTCTACTACTAGCAATCCTAATGGTATTACAGACATTTAAATAATGAGTAGAAATCCTGCAAACAGCAGTATCTTTATGTTACTTTTGTCTAACATAAGTTTTACAAGTTGACTCGCGCATTTCGAGGATACTAGTGACTTAAAACAAATACAGAAACACAGTTCCCAAATAGCCAGGGTAAATGCCTACAAATCAAGAATGAAATCACTGATAGGTTATCCTTTTAAGGATTAGTGATTGGGTTCAAGATGAGTAAAGACTAAATTTTATATTCTTATTCAAAACATTGCACCACAACCATCACTCCTTTTACCAAAGTCAAGCTGTCATTCACTCACAGTTCTGATCTTCTCATGAGATTTTGAGTATTTCCTGCTCACAGTTTTAATCTGGAGTGTGTAATAGGAAGTTCTTCCCAGTGTTTTCCTCTTATTCTCCATCTCCTGTAAAAGCTAAGGAAGGGTGGAGGCGTGTGAAAACAAAAACCTGTGGGAAACAAAACAGAACAAAACTCATGGGGAAATGAATGTTAATAAATATTTGCTATGTTCTGAGTAAAGAATTGGATCAATCTTTAGTTCATTCTACACAAGTCCCAATGATCCTTAGCTTTAAATAATTCAACTGCGAGGAATGCTATGGAATCACAATACAGAGCACAAATTTACAGGATGGGACTTGAGATTCTATTATCTTCTTCATTTATCAAATGGAAAAAAAATAACTGTAACTTTTTTTTCTTAAAAGTTCTATGGCTTCAATTACTTCAGTAAGCTATATTTAAGTTGTGTATATAAAACTGAAGAAGTACTTTCCATTAAACCATCCATAGAAAGCAGACTTTTTACCTGAGTCTCATTGCCTTTGCCTAAGGGAATGAAAACATAGGTACAAGTCCTTCTACCTCTTGAGTATTTTAAGTACCACGTGTGGTCATTACCTTACCAGTCTTTCTCTCATTTGCATGCATCTCGGCCTCCATTTCATTAAGCTGTCAGTGTCAGGCTGAAAGGAACTTTTCCTTATCTGAACTGATAGATAGCAGTGAAGCTTGTTCCCTTGCGTCTACATCTTTCAGTGAAAAAGCAAGATTGGGAAACAGATTTATAACAATACATGGATGCACTGAATTAGAAAAGACAGTTTCGGAGCAATGACAGGCTTTTTTTCCCCTCTGATGCACACTCCACTGGGATATGTCAAATACACTGTATTAAAGCTTTACAAGTTTTGAAAGCTTTCTCAACCTTTTTCTTTTGTTGTTTTTGTTGCTGTTCTTTTTACTTTCCTTGTTTTGTTTTGTCTTTCTTTCCTCTGAATAAGGAACACCCTTTCTAGATTTCTTTGTTGGGAAGAGGATTATAAGTGATAGTTTCTCCTCTTACAGTCTATGCCTAATTGTTAAAACAGGAGCAGCAACTATTTCTTAAAGGAAAACTTTGCAAAAAAATAAATCTGTCACCTCAGCAGAGCAGCCCACATCCATCAATGAAGGATGAAGCTCTCTCAGTGTATCATAAAGGGGCCACTGTTAGAATAAAAATACTTTGAAAAAATCATCCCCCAAATGAATTTATTCAGTTATTTGGAAGATATGAAAATAAGTTTAGTAGATTTAAGTTGTTAATCTTTACAGCCAGATTAATGCAATAATGTGACTCATGACACATTGTAACTAATATTACCTGCGTTCACAAGTTCTGTCCAAGTATTAAGGTTATTCAAGTTTTATATATAATGACACAATAAATGGTATGTCTTCAGGTTTTATTTACCAGCAACGGAATTTTCCTAAGCAAGATCAAACTAATAAATTTCAATTTGGTATCTGTGAATTTTCTTGAGTCCAACAACAGTCCCTCTAATATGTGGACTTTTTTAAGAACATCCCAGAAAGACAGTCCTTGTAACTTGTTTTGCCATTCCTACAACAGAACTACCAAACTGAAAGGCAGCCACAGTTAAAAGCATTCCAATAGCTAGTGGGTTGGTAATGGACTTCATGTGATATCCATCATAGACTCAGGTCATGCTGAAATACTGAAACACTGATACAAAGTTTCCCCCATCCAACCTCCCTACTAGTTCCTGTACTCCTCATTCTGAAACACTTATTAGAAGTCTGCTGTGGTCCCGGAATGTTGTAGGTGCTAAGAACACACCAGTGAACAGCTTACCTTACCTTTAGGAAACTTATAGTCTAATTTGGGATGCAAAATGTAGGTAGGTTATTACAAAATAATGTAATATGATGATGATATAGACAGATGGATATGTGAATATACATGAAAGTGATACCTCATTTTGTGCTGGCATTTCTGGGAAGCTTTCCTGGAAAGAATGATGCACAATTGGATCACTAAGTGATGAGCAAGGATTAGGAAAGTGAAGGAGTATCACAAAAAAAAGAGCCAAACACGTGACCGAAACTCAAATCTAACATGACTGTTCTGTAACTGTGCTAAGCAAATTGCAACGTTTCTGCATTTATTCATCACAACACTCCAATATAGTAAGAATTCTTACAGTTTACAGGTAAGGAAACCAAGGCTCAGAGTTATAAGTGGAATATCCATGATCACACAGCTAATAAGTAGATTATCCATCTGATGAATACCTTTATCATTTGTTGGATTATAATTTCCAGAAATGAGGGAACTACCATAAACAGTATGCACTTAATTTTTGATTGTCAATTAATGCATGAATGATTCCAATGCCATTCATTTATTGCTATATTATGCTTTTATTTTACTAGGCAGAGAAAACAGTTTATATAAATGCCAGGAGGCTAAGTAAAGCATGATTGATGCTTTTAGAGATCTAAAAGTGCTTTAGCTTAACCAAAACTTTTATTTCCTATTTAAAAATTCCCAAATGTAATACAACACATTTTTTCCTCTTAAATTTTATCTACGGTGCAGGTAAGACAGAAGGCTGTTACATATTATTTGGTGTCTTCCACAAATGTGATTTAAAAGTAAAAAGTTAGTTTTGAGTTTCAGGGGAGATATTTACTAGATGTGTGATCATGGAGAAATAAAAATATGAAAGTTTTCCCATGTGTAAAATGCCATAAAATATCTCTCCACCAGCTTATTGTAAGGTTTAAATTGAATCTCCTATGTATGGTCTCTATCAGAGTACCTTCCAATATTGAGCATCAATAAATGTTACTATCCTTTCCCTTGTCCGATTTCTGAATTGAAGCTATTACTTTTCTTGAGTGGCTACTATTTTGTTGTATCAACTGAAAAGCAGGTTTCTTCAATCTATACCATCATTAATATAAAGTCTAAATTTGGGGTGGTAGAAAATACATCATGTAGAAGTGTTTCTTTTATACTATGTAAAATTTAACTTTATTTATTTATTTATTTATTTATTTATTTATTTTAGATTTTTATTTATTTATTTGAGAGAGAGAGAATGAGAGAGAGCAAGCACATGAGAGGGGGGAGGGTCAGAGGGAGAAGCAGACTCCCCGCTGAGCAGGGAGCCCGATGTGGGACTCGATCCCGGGACTCCAGGATCATGACCTGAGCCGAAGGCAGTCGCTTAACCAACTGAGCCACCCAGGCACCCCTAAAATTTAACTTTAATATTGATTTCTAGTTATGTGATTTATTTGAAGGGAAGCTCCAATTTTAGCTTACATTTCTTCAGAAAACAAAGGACACAAATTATAAACTATACAGACTCTGTCTACCATTTATTCACCAACTATATGTGTCATGCCTAATTGGTATAGAGCACTGCACAAGATTCCCCAAGACATAAATCCGTCAGTGAGCTGATAATCTCGTAGGGTGTTTACTACTAGGGTAGTTTTGAAAAGACATGATAGCGTAAGGGTGGGAAAGATATTTGGAATTTAGAATTACATTATTTAAATACTAATTCATTGTGGTTGATTTGAGAGAATAAGGAATGAAATATGATTGGGGTTTTGTACCTGAGAATAGGAAAAATGGTGGAATCATTAATGGAGAGAGGGAACTGAGAAGATGAGAAGTTTTAGGGAGGATGCTGAGCTTAGTTCTGTACATGTTGGACTATCCACATGAGATAAATGATGTAAATTTACAAAAAGCCCATCTGGAGTTTGATCTAGAAATAAAAATTTTAATGCTGCTTGAAAAATGGTTACGTGCTAAATGGGAGTCCCCTGGGAGAAATAGATGATTGATTACTATATAGATAGACATGAGGATAGATAATAAATAAGTAGATAGATTTTATAAACTAAAGATGGAATCTAAACTGGAGGAATATTTGCACTCTGAAGACAGAAGCATAAAGGGAAGCCAGCAAAAGAGAAAGAGAGGAGTAATAAGAAAAAGAAAGAAGGAAGGAAGGAAGGGTAAAAAAGAAAGGATTGTTATTAAAGTTAATTAAAGACTAGGGAATTCTAAATTAAAAAGTAAAAAAAGCACTGTTGGATTTGGCAATGTATTTTTGTTCATTATATGGTACTCAATTTTTGCAGCTTACCTCATACAGTTTAAATTATTAAACATATCAATATGAGGGAGATTCAGTGATGTTTGCAAAAAGCAAAGAGTAAATAATCATCTTTATTAGAGGCTTTTAAAAATACCTTTCCTTAGTAGAGAGGGATTAATAGAGTACATCCTACTTACTTTCATTAATCTAACTTCCAGGAACTTTAGGAAAACTTCAGGGAGAAGGATATTTCACATATATAGAATAGTAACTTTGTTAGTGTGAATCCACTGGTATTTTTATATTAATTTATTATGGATTGAATCCTATTTTTATGATAGTTTTTTCAACATAATACCTTAAAACCGGAAAAAAAAGAGTAGTAAGACAACTCAAAATCAGGAGAAACACTTAGTTAAAATTACAGTGTTAGTCATTGTTAAAATAATAGTCACTTGAACCTTTAATACATCTCCTCATAGTTAAACCTGGCATCCAATGTAAGCTTTTTTTTTCTTGTTGTTGGTGTAAAGACTCAAGGTTTATATAAACTTAGTCAATTATTAAAATTATTTCATTCTACTCTATTGCTTTGGTTGCTTAGGAGGATTTTTTTTCTCATGATACTTAAGTTTTACAAATATTCCAAAAGAAAAACAAAACAAAACAAAAAAACAAATCTTCCAAAAGAGTCCCCCAAACATGGTTTCTTTCAGGAAGTTATTGCTTTTAATTTGTCCTACCATGTTATTAACACTTGAGGGATAGTTCAGATAAACAGTTTAGAGAAATAGTTTTTTAGCTAAGCATTTTGCAAAATTATGGTTATTTTAACTATAATCCCTTGGTTTATATGGGAACATTAAACACTAGGAATATGATATTTCCAGCTGTACTTGTTCCTAAATTATTAGAATTCTTTAAAAATTGCTCCAGTAAATGTTGGCAAACTCGCTGTTGATCCAAGGTATGTAAATAAGTGATTGATATCTTTAAATGAAGAAACATATCTTCACCATTAGGGATATTTAGTTATTCCATGCCAGTGTCAGAAACAATACGCAAGTATTCACATACATAGAGAAGCACCATAACCTATATAAGTTAAAAATAGCAATGGTTTAATGAAGAAACAAATGCATTATCTTCACCCTTTCATTTAGCATCACTGAGTAAGTAATAGAGCACACCTGTTTTACGAAGAATGTATCAAAAGAGAAGATTCCCATACTTTTTTGTCTCATGGCTAAGTTCACCCAAATGAACGGATGTTCTCGAGCCTGGACCAATTATATCACCATCCAGGTTCAAAAGGAAGGCCAAATAAACCTGGGTCTATCCTTCTAGGATTGTTTTAAATGCAGATCTGCTCGCTCTGAGTGTCTTTGAATGAGTGGCATATCTCCTTCAGTAATTCTATTTCATTAAAAGGGCATATTGTGGCATGGTGGCCATTAAGAGCTCTTTCTTCTTTTCTGAGCTTTAATTTTTGAGGGTTATTCCTCCTCTTTCACTCCATGTGGTTCATGGGATTGTAACACAAAGATATACCTTCTTCCCCACTACCATGGTGGGTTCATATCCTGGGGTGGGACAAAAAAATAATTTGAAAAGACTTATATATACACTGTGAAACAGAGGGCTACCTTTTTTTTTCCTGAGATCAGTAATTGTAAGCCTTTCCCCTCCTGAGATCAGTAATTGTAAGCCTGGTGTGACTGGAGTCATACTGATATAAATTATAAAGATACTTTCTGAAAATGAAGCCAACAGAAAATGAAAAGCAGAGAGAGAGAAAGCATCCAGTAGTATTTTGAACTCAGGTTCTAGCTTGAACACTGTCCCTTTCTCAGATACAGAAGTTAACAAATTACATTTCAGTCTAAGGTAGTTTGAGTTGAGTATAGGCCATTTGCAGTTGAAAAACTACCTTTTGGCAAGCATATTAGGTTTAGTTTGAGTTTTTCTTAGGAATATTCAGGGATAAGAAGAAAAGGGAACATGATACTGAGCCATTACTCTAAAAGTCCTCTGCAAGTCCATAATGAGTATCATCTGGTATGTATTCATTTATTCAACATTTTTTTTTTTTTATTGAGTGTTTCCATTGGGCCAGATGCTGTTCTAGGAAATGCAAGTACAGTTATCCCTCAGATAAAGATTCTGAAACCTTTAGTGTGGAGTGGTATACATTAAACTCATAAATAATTTCAAATAGTAATAAATGCTACACAGGAAAAAAATACCAATGTCTATGGGCTGTTAAGAAATGGGGAGTTAGGGAAAGCTTCTCTGAATAGAATCTTTAATGATGAGGCAGTCTAACACACAATAATAGAGGAGAATAAAGAAAAAAATGAGCTTGTCTTGCTCAAGAGACTTAAAGAAGGTCAGTACATTGAGACACAGGGAATGAGTTGGAGAGCAGTAGCCAATGATGCTGGGGGCTAGGGTGTTTTGGGCTATTCTCATGAGTTCGTATTCTAATTTTGAAGGAAAATGGTTGGAACATTTCCAATAACACAATGTTATAGTATTTTCTTTTTAATTCCTACTAACTGTTCTATGGAGACTCTATCAAGAAAGAAAGAGTGGAGCAAGAAGGCCGACAAGGATACCATGTTGTGACATGGGAAAGAAAGATATTGCATGGAGTAAGGTGGCAATGGATATTCTAATAAGTAATCAGATTAACTATATGTCTTGGAAAAAGGTATAATGAAAACTGACAAATGGTTGGGGGTGTGGAGGGAAGGGATGGTCAATGTTAAGAGAAATTTCAACGATAAAACATGTGCTAAAACTGTGGGAGAACCTTGTGTGCCCAGGGTGCTTTTCTGTTCTCATGATTAGAATTACCTGGACTCCAAAAAGAAACAGCCATAATGATTTAAAGGTTTGCTTTCAATTTAGAAATGTCTGAGTTCCATCCCTAACTCTACCATTTCTTGGATTCACAACTCTTTATTTATTCCTTCGACACTTGTTAAGCAAACTGATGTCTGTTGATGCGTTAGGCATTGGAGAGACAAAGGTGAACAAGACAGCTATATCCTCTAATCGTAGTGGAGAGGCAGGCAAATGCCAACTAAACAAATACAGAAGTAAAATAGTCAGAAATTATAGATAAGTGCTACACAGGAAATAAGTTGGAATAAAGGAGACTGTCTTTAGATGACATGGTAGCCACAAGAGTCCTCTCAGATGAAGTGATTATCTCTGCTGAGATCCCATTGTTGGGAGGAAACAAATTAAACAGAGATTGAGATAAGAATGTTCAAGAGGTAGAATGGTGTACAAAAAGCCTTGTGACTTGAGTTTCTTCATCTATATAAGGGGGATGATGATAATCTTTATAGAAACATTTTTGAGAATTAAATAACAGAAAGCCTATGCAAGACTAAGTATAGTTCCAGAGGCATAGTAAACATTCAATACAGGTTGCAAAACTCTCCTAATTAGTAGAATTGTTAAAATAGGAAGTGCATATTGCATTAGTGTTATGTGCAATGGTTTAATTTTAGACAGTGCACCTAGTTGTGAAGGCCCCATCATTTATATACAAGCTTTATATAGTCTCAGGCAAATTGCTTATTAAGGTCATAGAATCTCAGATTCCGCTTCAGAAAAATGGGCTCAGTCCTGGCAGTCAGCCTCCCAAGCAGGGAAGACAAGGGCAGAGACAGTCTGAAGGGACAGAAGAAGGTCATTAGCTCAGGTTTATAGATGAGGACACTATGGTAAGAGATTTCATATAATTACCAAATACTAGAGGCAGATTCTGGATCCAAAGTCTATGATAGATTGTATAACTGCCCCCTCATTACTGGTGTATCTTAATACATTACATTCCCCTTGTGTAAAATTTAAAGCTAAAAACTATGTAGATGACCCTATACTCATGTAGGAAACTTAGAACGTTTTTTCATGCTCTAAGACAGAAGTTTACAACCTAGGATAGGAACATGAAGGGGTCTCCCGGGGGACACTTGGCAAAATGTAGAAACATGCTTAGTTGTCAGAACAAGTGTAAGGAAAGAAAGAGTTGCTATTAGCACTTGGAGGATACAGGCTAGAGATACTGCTAAACATCCTATAATACTGAAGACAGGCTCCTTTGACAAAGAATTATTCTGTTCAAACCCAGGATTAAGATAATAAAGAGATACATATCCTACTGATGTTGGAGGAGGTGGTGTATACAACAACAACAACAACAACAAATTACAAAAGTTCTGAAAGGGATCAGATAAAAAGATTCAGGAATATACAGAAAGTAGTTTCCTAAACTACAAGGGATAAAAGCTTTTACTTTCTCTGGAAGCTGTAATCTGTAAGAACGGCATGAGGGATGGTCTCTATAAATAACTGCTTTTTGATGTAACTCACCTTTGGAAATACGATATTGCTTTTCAGAAGTTGTAATACGGAGGAAGATAGTAAGTTTTAAAACCTAGATATTTTGCAAACTCGCAGTTCTTAGGTATAATTTCTGAAGTATGTGATGACAAGTAGATAAAAGATCAATGAGCTCTCTTTCAGGAATGAGGGACAAAATTTCAGAAGGCCTATATTAAATCTTACTGATGTACATGCTTCTGATTGGGAATTTGAAAAATTTAATAATTCAAAATCTTGTTTCTATCCTGCAGTGAGTCTTTGGCAGTTTTCTGGCCATCCAATAATTGATAAATTCTCTTATGCCCTTACATTTTGGCAGGAAATCTTTTGGTGGAATCTATCTATTTCAAACCTCATGGGCGAGGAAGATGACAATAGGATAGGTAGCAAGAGTTGATTGGCTCTGCTAAAACTGTGAGTCATAACCATCTGCTCAGGTGTCTAACAAAAAGTAGAAAGAGCCTCAGTTAAAACGGACATATGCTAAAGTGAATTTGGGTATGGTTAAGAGCAAGAGCTCTGGATTCAAATCCAAATACTATCTGTATTTACTGTCTGCTTGTCCTTGAGCAAGTAACTTAATAGATGTGAGTTCCACCTCATTCTCTTGAACACTAAAATGGACATGAACAATAGTACTTACTTCATAAAGTTTTGGTAAGACTGTGGAATCATAGACCCGTACCTCTGGAACAAATAATATATTATATATTTAAAAAAAAAAAAGAAGATAGTAGGAAGGGAAAAATGAAGGGGGGGAAATTAGAGTGGGAGATGAACCATGAGAGACTGTGGACTCTGAGAAACAAACAGGGTTCTAGAGGGGAGGGGGGTGGGGGGATGGGTTAGCTGGTGATGGGTATTAAAGAGGGCACGTAGTGAATGGAGCACTGGGTGTTATACACAAACAATGAATCATGGAACACTACATCAAAAACTGATGATGTAATGTATGGTGATTAACATAACATAATAATAAATAAATAAATAAATAAATGAAGTTTTGGTAAGGAACAAGTAATATAATACATGTAAAGTTACTAGATGAAGGTCTAACATTTTTATTTATTTTTTTAAATTTTTTTTTTAAGATTTTATTTATTTAAGAGAGAAACACAGCGAGAAAGGGAGCACAAGCAGGGGGAGTGGGAGAGGGAGAAGCAGGCTTCCTGCCAAGCAGGGAGCCCAATGCGAGGCTCAATCCCAGGACGCTGGGACCATGACCTGAGCCGAAGGCAGACGCTTAATGACTGAGCCACCCAGGCGCCCCTAACATATTTTTAGAAGTGCTATCTTTACACTGGAATGAATGATGAGCTAATGAAAAACTGGTATATTGTGATTTATTCCATTGTGAGATCACATACTCAAAACATCTCTCTTCATATGGATTCAAATTAACTGCAAATTAAAGCTATTGAATATGGTATTTTAAGAATAGCTAAACAGAGGAGTGCCTGGGTGGCTCAGTCCGTTAAGTGTCTGCCTTTGGCTCAGGTCATGGTCTCAGGGTCCTGGGATCCAGCCCTGTGCTGGGCTCCCTGCTCAGTGGGGAGTCTGCTTCTCCTTCTCCCTCTGCCCCTGCCACCCCCACTCCGGCTCTCCACCCCCCCCCCAAATAAATAACATCTTAAAAAAAAGAATAGCTAAACAGAACCTGCTGGGATTTAACAATATATTTATTAACAATGCAACTAGAAAATATTTTCTAACACATAGAACAAAAAAGAATACCATTAAATAATACTTGTTCTGGAACTGATATAAAGGTTACTTCCATGGCCCTTAAAAAGAATGATGCAACAGGCAAACCTGAACAATGGCACACTCTAATTTGGGCTCTTCCTTTGTAGACTGTCCTTACATACACTGTGAAGAGTTTTTCTTCCTTTAAATAGAGTACATTAATTTGCCTGAGTAATTATAATGTTTCATGAGATGCTTTTTGGAAAGGAATAGGACCTCCTTCACTTAAAGGTGGGATAGGTTATGCTTTGGACTGGGGAGAAGAGAATTGTGGGAGAATTGTCTCTTGGAGCTCAAGCCAAGAAACACACGAGATGGAGAAAATCAGGCTCTCATGTCTATTCATGAGTCGGGGAGCAATCTCATGCTATTCCGAGCTGAATTGGGAGAATTGGATATTTAGTTATTTAAATGCTGGTAGTTATCTTTTTACTCTCTCCATAGTTAGAGAGGGTCATGGAAAGTTTGTGAACATCTCACATCAGATTTAGATGCCTGGATCATGCACATCCTTTTTATGACAAGTTTGGAGAAAGCGAGAGAACTCATTATTTTCCTTTTGAAAAGAACAACATTCCTTGGACCCATTACAGAGCGATGACTATTGAGTCGTGTGTAGCCGGTTCGCTGCAGTAAGAGCATAGGATCACAACCAGACTCCTGGATACCATATGAGGCTATGTATTTTATTTTAGGGGCTACCTAGTGCTGAGACTCATATCGAGGATTAGCATAAAAGTTCTGACAACAGCACGGTAATGAAACTAGCACCAGTATAATGGAAGTTATTTTTCTTTTGGTTTCCTCTGAAATAGAAGGAAAATAGGAATGAGCAGTCCCTCCGTGATGAATATAGAACATCACAAAATCACTTCCCATCTGCTAGCTAAATAGACAAATAACCATCCATCTTTTAAATGATAAAAACAAGAAAATGTAGTACATATATCAAGAAAACTCTTTGACATCTCCTACCAGAGACCTAAAAAGAGGTATTTGTTTAATTTTTAATGTGCTGGGGGTTTTTGCTTTTGTAGTGGGATTAACGCTAAGTTAACATTTAAAAAAAAGAATAAGAAAAATATTACAAACAATGGAGAACTTTGAGGTTTTTCTAATGGTGCTCTTTAGGAAAGATGCTTTTTAAATGAGAAAATTGTCCTAAGTTCATGGTTATACTGTCCATTATAAACAATATTACTATCTATTTTTTAAATAAACTACATGAAAAGTTTTACATTAGCCCTTTTCTTATGCACAGTATTTTCTAAAATCAGATTTATTAAAGTTTAACTGATACTACTTTCACCCTTTTATGTGCATAGTTCTATTAGTTTTAATAAGCACGCACAGTTGTATTTTATTAACATTTTAATACCGATTTCTAGAGTCTTTGGGGGAGAAAATTGTCAATAAAAGATGAGATCCTAAATTCCCAACTTTTAAAAATTGACTGAGGCTTGCTCAAAAATGCTTAAGAGAATTTCAAAATTGAACCTTTAAGAGACTGAATATACATAAGCAGTCCTCTCAGAGAACTGGAGTGAAGAAAAATGCAAAAATGCATACTAACATTAAAATATATGTTAGTGGCACTGCAGCATAATACTTAGAAAATGATCACTGATTATTATTACATTTGACTTTAAAGTTCTACTCATTTTTTAAACCCTTAATACCACAGATATATATTATTAAACACTTTTACATATCAGTGATTTAGTGTCGAAATTGAATACATGTTGTCCTCTAAGAAAATTGTATCTTGTTGTAACTAAATATTGGTAAATTAGTTTCCCAATATACTTTAAGTTGATATGTTAAATATTCAGTGCATGTATGTATAACTTAAAATAAAATATAAATGTCTTTCAAGCTTAATGGTTTTAAGAAAAGGACACACATTCTTTATTAAGATCCATAAATGATAAAATTGATAAATTTTTCAAATGTTTTAGGTTGGTTGCACAAGAAAATAATAATGATAATGATATGATGCCAGAATAATGTTATATATCATGGCAAACTAATAACCTCCAGGGTGTTCAACTTCCATGAAATTCATTTCATATCTCATCTATTATGGAGGATCTGTGAAAAATAGTTTACTATTCCCCTTTTGAGGTATTTGGCAATGCAGGCCTGGCTCATGAAAGCAAAGAGATTAGATATTGTCATTTTCAAACGGTAAAATCTGTGAAAGCTGTTTTCTAATTCAAGAAATGTCTGAGTGATAAAAATCCCTTTATGCAAATAACATGGGAGGAACAAAACCCAGTCATTTTTCTCAGCTTTCAAAATAGATATATTCTTTTGTTTTAAGCAGTACACTTGTCGGGGGGGGGGTTGGTATTTCTACATACACACAATCAAGGATATATGCTCACATAGGTGATGTTTACCTCCTGAAAGCATCTACCCTGGGAGTTGTATAGCCCTTTTCAGAGAAGGGTTTTAATCCTTCTACACCTAGGCAGTGCCATCAGAATTTTAAGTCCACGTTGTATTCAAAGTTCTAATTGGTGATGATGGAATTCACATGGAATAGAGAAATTGTTTGCATTTTATCATCTTACTTTCGTATTCTCATTTAGTTCATATTGCCTACAATCAGAACTTATTAATGGCTCAAGGCCTCCTGTGAAACCCTGAAACCGTGTGCAAACTGTCACATAAATGGGCACATGTACCTGAGAAGTGAAAGTTTTCAATGGATCTGCAAAGAAGTTTGTAACCAATATAAAGCAAATGTCTTTTAACTGGACCTTTAGAAGGTTTTAAGACCTTCCATATTTTCTCTTTGACCTGAATTGCCAGTTTTATCCTCCACAAAATGCACCTTCCCTGGAAGTTGTCCCCCACCTTAATATTCCTGGGCTTCTGCTGATTCCCTTCTGCTCCATCTCCAACTGTAAATACTCTATACAATCCTCCTGGCCCAATTTATGTACAATCTCCCCCATTAGTCTGTGGTATTCCTAGGAAAAATTAAACCTCTATGCTCCTATGGCCTCATCCAACATGGCCCAATTCAGCATTCCTGGTTTGTGTTTCTCTCTTATGCACATCTCATCTCCCTTTGCTATATAGTGAATGCTTATGGAGCCTTGTTTATTTTGTATCTTCAAAAGTCTGGTCCTGAGTCTTGAACACATATAGAGAGAATTCAAGTTGTGTTCCCAGTTTATTTCAAACCGTTCACTCTCCATGCATTCCATGATGAAGTCAGAGGAAGAAAAGGAGTAAAATGACCATTTAACCTGAGCAATCCTTGTTTACCCTACTTTCTCATTCTTTTTTTTTTCTGTCTTCATCCGGGAATTACTTTTTTCTTTTTTTCCATTCTGCTACTTTCTTCTTTCAGTGATAGTATTGGCGAGCAAATTTTGTTGAATTCCATTACTTTCTGCTATCTTCTAGTATCTTGTATGGAACAACACGATAATTTATTTCATAGAAACTTAACATTTGGCAATATTTTTTATTCCCTGAATTCAAAT
The DNA here is from genome assembly GCF_011800145.1 of Mirounga leonina. NCBI lineage: Eukaryota > Metazoa > Chordata > Mammalia > Carnivora > Phocidae > Mirounga > Mirounga leonina. Next base: position 46,361,969 of record NW_023270454.1, read on the forward strand.
ATATAATTACAAAATTGAACATGCACGGTTTTGTTGATTTTATTTCAGAATCTCAATAGATGTGAAAATACAAAAAAAAAAAAAAAGTACAGAGGTTCTCACCCATTTGTTACTTTCCTATCACTTTCATGGCCACAAAGATGACACGAAAGGTCTTCTTTCCAACTACGTATTTCTACATGTGCTATCTCCAAATTTCTGGACTTTTCTTCCTCCACAGATTTGAAGACTATTCTGCAAAAGCTACAGACTCTTGCTAAGTCAGCAATGTCCTTCTCCCTGCATGATGCATGTCTCCCAAACCATCTCTTTCTCAATCTCATCACTTTATGTTGTGGACGTCCTCATCCTCCACACACTCTTCCACATCTTTCCGATGGCTGGAAGTTGTTTTCTCTATGACCCTCTTTATTCTAGTCCTTCCCATTTCACAGGGAAATAGCCTCAGATATCTCATTGGATAATCCCTGAACTCTCTTGGCATAACCAATACTGGCTTTTCCCTTAAAATTGTTGATATTTTTATAAATCCCATGAGTCTAGAATCTTAATTTTCCTGTGTCTCATGTACATTTGATTAGGATGTAATCTTGATACTCTTTTAGATCCTACGGACACTTCCTCATCACTAATCTCCCTCTTCTGAGAAACCTTTTCCTCTTTGAAGCTTACTTCATTTGATTATATTATTAATTATTATATTATTGTCTCTCTTCTTTGTTTCTATCTCCAAGTATTCCAATCACTCTCCATCATTCACTGAAAGCTTTGGTACACTGAACTTTGAATTCTTTTGTAATCAAACTCCTTCCACTACTACACAAAATTTTTGTCTATATGGAGGTCCTCCCAATATCAACTTCAAAGTTCCTTTACTTTCACTAATAGCTATTCCATTTAATAACCAGTCCCTTCTAACTGTAAGATAGTTATAATTCTTAGAAAGGACCACTTACCATAAAATATCAGTAATATCTTGGCCATTTCACTAAGGCTTCGCATTTATTAAATGGGAATATGGATATTTGCTCTTCCCAACTTTTAGTACTTGTGGGACGATCAGAACACATAATATGTGAAAATACCTTGTACACTATGAAATCCTCATGAATATAAAGTAATTTGACTTTGAAAACTATCCTTTAGTCCAATAGTCACCATCGTAGAAGTATATGATTTTAGGTGGTCCATGGAGGAACTTTGATTTTTATATCAGTGATTATGTGATTTATGTGTTGAATGCATAAACTAGACCTTTTATGTCAAAATTAGAATTCTAATCTGAAAATAATGGTTCCCTAGTATTGAAATGGCACTGCCTGGGTGGATTTGGCAGACTTGAGAACTCTGAAAATCAAAATGCTGAAAACAAAACCAGCTTGAACAATTCCTCTCTTACCTGAGACAGCAAACACAGCCTTCCACTGGAAAAATATAGCAATATCTCAAGAGCCATATCTAATTGTCATTTGGCAATCAAATCCAAACTCAATATGGTTAGGAGTGAAAAAAAATAGAGAGTAAGAGGAGTAAAGGGGGTGGTTATTTCTAAATATATGTATTATATAATATATAATTTTGAATATATATAATTTTGCTTCCTTATGTCTTCAAAAATATGGTAGAAATACATTTATTTAACAAAATAAAATTCTGTATTGTGGGCTGGGCATGGTACTACTTGCTAGAGGCAAAATGAGATGCAAAGCCATTCATAATCACAGACCTCTTAAAATTTTGAAGCTAATAGGACAGAGATTAGTCAAATAGTCACAAAAACAAAAATAATCACTATTTTGACAAGAGCTAACATAGGATGTGAAGCTGTAATAGGGTGATTTGACTTGATCAGAGAGGTCAGAAAAGACTTTAAAAAGCAAGCCTCTGACTAAAGTGTAAAGAATAAACCACCATGAACTAGATATAGAGAAGAGGGAAGAGTATCTGGGTAGAGGTAATGATAAGTAAAGGCCCTATGACAAGGAATCATAAAGAGTACAATGGATTGAATGACATTTAGTGTCCTTCAAAAGAGAGTGAGGGTAAGTATGATAAGAGAAGCTAGAAGGGTAACTAAGGTATGGAAGTATACAAGGTCTATAAAAGTCCATAATGAAAGGATATTGATTTAATCGTTATCTTACTTTCATTTTAAAATAATGGATTATTTTTGTTGGATATACTTTTTCACGTGGCAAATGATTTGGTTTTCCATTTGTTTTCTTTTATCGCTTTTTAGAGTAATAATATAAATTTTCCTTTTTAAAATTTTTAAGTGAAAATATTCAGTCAGTTTGAAGAAAATTTAATTTTGTGAAAATAATATAGGTAGTACTAAGATAGAATAAAAACCTACAGGTGATGCAAGAAAACCACAATTTATGAAACATTGCTTTAGTCTAACATGTTTGTTTTTCTTTTAAGGAAAGATTACACTTTTTAGAGATTGCTTATCATTAAATTTGGAATTTTCATTATAATCAATCAAATTTGCCTAAGGAAAATAAAACAAATAATAACAGTAATGCTGACACAATTTTAAAATATTTTAAATCATTTGAAAATATAGAATGTCTGTATTTTTTAAAAATCCTGTTTATCTTATGACGTATGAGATATAGGACCAGATATTGATCTTTGTGTTCTCAGAGACACTTTGTTGCATAACAAGTATATTCCTATGGAAATATTTGAGGGAGTTCTAATCTGAGGGTCCTGGTTTATGACAAACCCAAAGAGCAAGTGTCATCATTAAGTAGCTACTTTTAGTTGGGGATGGAGGGAGTGTTCACAGATTCTAGACTTGCTTTTCAGGACTAGTGGTTTGAAATAGAGTTTTTCAGGCTCCATAAAGATAATCCAAGCACAGAAAGTAACAATACTGACAAGAGTATCTTCAGAATTTAACCCTTTCCTCCACGCATTCATAGTCTCTCCCTATATTGTGCTCTGTAATAATTTATTTTAAAAAACAGGGGTGCCAGATCCTGTGCTAAATTCTACAAATTCATTCTCTTAATATTCACTGTAAAACTTTGAGTATGGGATTTTAGTATCCCAATCTTAAAATGAGATCGTTGAGAATCAATGAATATCAGTAATTTGGTCAAGTCTACATGACTAGTTGAGGGCCAGAACTGGAATGAAACCCAGGAAAATCTAACTTCTTAGTATTTCTGCTCTTTATCATTGTGAGATGCTTCTCTTCTCCCTCTGTCTCTCACACACACACATTTCTACAAACTCATGTACACACATACATATATAAATATGTATAGACATATTCATATAGGTATTTATAAAAGTATAAATACCTGGAAATAACATAAAAAACAGATCTTATAAACTCATGACCTTGGGTGATTCAATGAACGACTTAAAGAAAGAGCTTAATTGGGACACCTGGGTGGCTCAGTCGTTAAGTGTCTGCCTTTGGCTCAGGTCATGATCCCAGGTTCCTGGAATGGAGCCCTGGATTGGGCTCCCTGCTCCGTGGGAAGCCTGCTTCTCCCTCTCCCACTCCCCCTGCTTGTGTTATCTCTCTCTGTCAAATAAATAAATAAAATCTTAAAAATAAAAAAGGAGGGGCGCCTGGGTGGCTCAGTTGTTAAGCGTCTGCCTTCGGCTCAGGTCATGATCCCAGGGTCCTGGGATCGAGCCCCGCATCGGGCTCCCTGCTCCACGGGGAGCCTGCTTCTCCCTCTCCCACTGCCCCCGCTTGTGTTCCCTCTCTTGCTGTGTCTCTCTCTGTCAAATAAATAAAATCTTTAAAAAAAATAAAAAAATAAATAATAAATAAAAAAATTAAAAAGGAGCTTAATTGATAATGATTATGCTTCAGTGATCATTTACCATTTTACTTTCTTGTATTCTAATTATTCTGGGATCTATTTCCCACCTATTAATTACACAGTATCAAATGTTTGTACTTCTACCAACCAAAACACAAATATTAGTACCAACAGCATAAAAATCACTTGTTGGCATATAAATCAATAAGAGATTATAAATTCTTAGTACTTTCAGATTGTATGTCAGATTCAGGAAGGACAGTTGCCAGAAAGCCACACTGCTTGGAATAAATTCTGAATTACTGGCACTGCATATTGCCATATTGATTTATTGATTAAAACAACAACAATAATCTACAAGCTTAAGTGGCATCTGAAATAAGTGAGTGATTTTTTGTGCTACTAATTGTGCAAGTAGTTTTTTTTTAATATAAAATTATGACCACACACTTAATTAACTTTGTAAAAATTATCTTTTAGGGTGATTATATAAAAAAAAAAACTCTTAAGGGTTGAAGTGATGCTTTTTTACTGAATTGACTTTTCTTCATGAGGATTCTTTAATCAAACTTAGCCATAATGCTATTATCACATTTAAAAAAAATTGTTTAATATTATAAAAAATTTCCAATTGTTTTCTCTCTCTTTTTTTTTTTTACGTTTAATCTGTTTCCTTGAAATGTGAATAAAAAGAAGGGCCACATTTTATGATTAATTGAAATGTCTTTTAATATGAAGTTCACCACCTCATCTCTTTAATTTTACCAAATTTCTCGTTGAAGATCCAGGTTTTCTTTTCTATGGTTTCCCACATCCTGGGATTTGTTGATTGCATCCCAACAGTGTCTTTAGTGTCTTTCCTGTATTTCCTGTAATTTGGTAATCCAGAGGATTGATCAGATTCCTTTTAGGTGTTTTTGGCAAGTCTGTTTCCTAGGTGGTGTATATTCCCATCAAGAAGAACATAATGGCTCTGGTTGTCTCTTTGTACTATTACTGGTCATTGATGATTATTTCTTAGATCCCTTATTTCATTATAGATTGAAAAATGATGATATTTTAGTTCTCACATTTATCTTCTCTTACCAGATAGAATAGCTCCTTAAAACAGTTCCTAAATCAACTCTGATTAATAAGAATTAGAGGTTATTTAGAAAAAGGAGGAAAAAAATCCCAACTGTTTCCCTTTAGGTACAAGCTATTTGGTTCCTTAGCATGTTTAAAAGGTGACCAATAAAGTTTTTTTCTTTAATTGTCATTATGAATTTATGGGTTTAGCATTTTTTATGTATTTCAATACATCGAAATTATTATCCTTAATAATGCTCAAATGATTCCATCTTTGGCTCGTGGGTGTCTCTTCCAGTTTGCTCCTGAGTGGTAAAGACATTATCCTTCAAGGCTTTGCTGACACTTTTACTTTCTGTTATGGTAAGATGGCCAGGTTCATCCTACACACTTCTCAGTCCAAGAAGTAACCATTTCTTCAAGGAAGCCTAGATTGTTTCAATAGAAAAACACTAATTAAAGATCACAGTTAGGGAACTAAAGGAATTCATCCCTATTGGACTGGTCAGTGATTCTGGGTCTTTTCAGTGACAAGAAATAGGAAATATGGGACGCCTGGGTGGCTCAGTGGGTTAAGCATCTGCCTTTGGCTCAGGTCATGATCCCAGAGTCCTGGGATCAATCCCTGCATCAGGCTCCCTGCTCAGCCTCTCTCCCTCTGCCCCTCCACCCTGCTCATGCACTCCCCTCTCTCAAATAAGTAAATGAAATCTTAAAAAAGAGAAATTGGAAATATATGTATGAATGTGTATAATTTTGGAAATAGTAAATATATATTTATGTCATCTGTTTCATGTTATTTTTATTTTAAAATATTTTAAAAATTTACTTCTGTTTTATAATGATAAAGCATATTTATATGATTTAAAGTTTAATAAATAAAAAGGATGAATGCAAAGAAATTCAGCTGATATCCTTCTCATCTTCACCTTCTCTCCCTCCTCCATCACTAAGCTTTCTAAAATTGTGTGGATTATACCTCTGAAATGACCTGCAACATAGTCTATCTAGTTTTCTCCATATCCTAATGGTCTCTTCAAAGAATGGCTACTTATTCCAACTATGTAGTCTCACACAAGATGGATTTTTTTCCACAGATTACTCAAACAGCACACTATTAGTAAGTATTTGTGTTATTTTTACTTTAAATTGATTTTTGTGTGTATGTGTGATTATAATAGTGCTACAATAAATGGCTTTGTCCAAATAATTTATTTTGTATTATTGTCATTTAATGACTTGATTTTTATAATAATTTTTTAAGGTAGGTAATTACTTCATTTAATAAAGAAAGATAACTATTGGCCAGAAAACAAAGTGCTGAGAATTGACTGACCAATTGATAGATTGACTGATCTAGTCAAATAATTCAATGCATCCTGGTAAAAGAAATTAGGACAGAAAGAAAGTAAGATCTCTCCACATTTAATTTGCCTCAAGGTCATATCTCCAATCAGTGGCAAAGCCTGTGGTAACTCAGACCACCCTCAGCACGGTGTCTATCAGAAGTCTTCCCTGCTCAGACTCTCGTCCCTGGTTCTCTCAAACCATGCCTCTACTTTCATTGTGTTCGTCTATTTTTTTTTCCTTTTTTAAACACTTGCCCTTTCTCTTTTCTGCCAATTGTCTATAATACATCATTTAAGAGAAAAACTAATGTTTAATAATTTCAGTACTTGAGCTATTAGAGTGAAGTATCAATTTCACATTACTCAAGTAACCTGGCACACATTAAGTGTATTAAATAGTCTTCCAGGCACTTCCCCATAGTGATGGGAAAAAAGAAATCTCTTTAACTTTTAAACCTCTACCCTCCGCCACCCCACCCCATTCACCGGGCCTAACTAGATAGTCTATCTCCCTCACACGGACTGCCTAATTCAGTTTCCTCAGAAAACCAGTGTACTTGTTTGCACATGCTGGATAGGGACATGTGGCTTCCCAGTTTGTCTCAGAGTCTTTATTTGTCCCCATTTCATAACATTTTAAATTATTTAAAGTGTAACATTTGTATTGTAACACATTTATCACCATTCCTCTCCAGGATTGCCTCTGAATTGACAGTTCATTTTTCAGGCAGAGTGAAGGTGACTTTTAAGCCAGATTCAAGGATCTGATTTTCATACTGCTAGAAGGCTTGCATGGAAATGTGCGACATCACCTATGAATCTGTGAGTCCTGACTTCTCCTCAGTCAAAAAAGCACCTCATTTCTAGAGAATCACTAAAGCCAGGATCTGTTTCCAATTTAGCCTTTTTTTTTCCCTATAGACGTTTAATGTCGTTTAATACTGGTGTTTTGTTGTTTTTCTCTTTCCAGTCTACGATCATTTATACATAATTTGTACTCTTATGTGAATCGTAAGAAGACAGAGAATTTTAAGGTAGAAAAAGTTTGAGAGAAATGCTTTACTTCCCCATATCTGTCTCCCTGCATTACACACCTGCTCGCTTTCCCTTTCTGCTTCCGAAGATGCTCATGCCTCATCCCCTGTTTCCTTACCAGAACCAGCATCCCTTGTGTGCTTCCTCCATTGCTATACTCAAATCTGCAGAGAGATAAGTAACACAAATTTGCCATCAAATCAGGAATAAGTTTACTTGTTTCAATATTTCATGCATAATGCAGACATAATCTTTGTTATAGTCAAATTGCTTGTTATTAGAAAAAGTCGAATGAAATAGTTCTCAACTTTGACTGCATATTACTATTAGCTGGGACATTTTTCAAAATACCAAGGAAGCCAGGCAAACCAATTAAATCAGGATCTCTGAGGGTGAGATCCAGGCATCAGTAGTTTGTAAAGCTCTTCAGGTGATTCCAGTGTCGAACCAACAAGAGAAACGCTTACCAGATGCCCACTCTGAGGCTCATACCACTCACAGTTGAAAAGCCAAGTTAAATAAGGAAGGTTATCATGACTCTGAGGAGAAAAAGGTGTGTGAATCAATGTTATCCATTCTATAAAACAACATTCATCAAAAACCTCCACTGACCAATCTTCTATATATATACTTAAAAAATATATATATATTATACTTAAAAATAGCTATGGTAAAATACTATTTTGAAGAGTAAAATATAAAATACCTCTATGTTGTGATTTAAAAAAAAGAGTTAAGTGCTAATATTTAAACTACGTCTTCAAGATACAAAATACAAACTTTAAGAATAATATTCAGCTTACTCAAGGAACTTGACTAGTGTAGCATTTATAATAGTTATCCTCCAAATCCATTTATACCCAGATATCCCATTTTATAGAGTTTTGCTTTAATCCACATACAAACGTCTTTTTTTTTTTTTTTCATACAAACGTCTTTAATGGAGATTGCCCATATGCCATACAATGCATGGTTGACTTATTTTACATTTGCTTAACAGCCTTATTCCATGATTTAAGGGGACTTTTGTAAGGGCAAAACAGTCAAACAATATCTTAATACCATGATAGTTTTAAAAGGGCACTCAAAGGCAAAATGTGAATATGACATTTCAACACTGATTAGCAACATGAGTATAATGTAGATATTCCATGTAAAAACGAAATTCAGCACATCAATTTTGTTAGTGGAGTACACAGATTTTTCCCGAGTAAATGTCAATATTTTGTTTTTTATAAGGAAAGTGATTTTTTCACACATAAAGAAAAGGTAACATTTGTTTATATCTGTATATGTGCTAGAGTTTGAAAATTCAGTTACTTCCAAATCTTATCGTGAAACTTTTAAAATTTGTATATTTTTAATTTGTGAGAGGTGATACCAGCTGCTTCATTATGCATTGTATCTGCTCAGGGATTTAACTCATGTGCCTGGGAGCATATGCTTTTTAGAAAACATTTTAGTAAACATTTGGATGTTGTCATACTTATAACTCTGGAGAGAAAGTGCGCTCTATTATTTTAATTATATTTTAGTATGTGGCTGTATGTCATTATATTTCCTTTAAGAGTTACACCGATATATGACAATTATAAAAGTAAATTATAAAAATATATGTGTATACACACATATCTATATGTGTACATTTACATTCATATTAAAATCCTTAGAGAAAATATGGTATTTTTGCTATTACGGTGACACCTGATTCTTATTTCCTTTAGCATAATAATTTAACCAACTACTGAAATTAACCTAATTCATATACCCTGGCTTATTGACATACGTTTGTTTTATTTGAGTTACAATAAGAAAATGATACCTGAAATTCACTAACATGATTCACAAAGATAAGGTATAATTTGTTGCTTTTGAATTTTGAGTTAATTTTGAATTAATACATGCCTGTGTCCCATTATTCTTAACAATATTCCATACTATAGACTTCTGTAATACCTAAAATAGAATATAAGTAGTTGGCATGTGTTCAGTTTCTCTAAAGTTCACATTTTCTCTAATGCGTTAACAAATAGAAATATGACTAAAATCTCATTGACGTTATGGACATAGGCAAGCATGACAACTAAGGCTTGGTTAACCACACAGCCCAAGACCACGAGGGGAGAGAATCTATATACAGAACCTCTTACTGGAGCATAGGCAATTCTAGGAGTCTCATCCAGAGCACGAAGATCCAGTGCAGTGGGCAGAACATCAGTCGGTCTGGCAGTGGCCCACGAACTGCCATTGTATGAGCACTTGGCAGCAGCGCATGAGATCATTAGTACTTTCATGGGTGCAAACAATGAGGATTCCAGGGAAGATTCCCAAAGGAATGTCAGCGTCACAGAATTTCACCCCCTGATAAAAAGGCAACAACCAAAAAAGTTTGAAGCAAGAATGAGTAATATGGATTTGGAATGGCACGAGAATAAAACTAAGAAGCATCCAAAGATCAGCTTCAGCATTGGAACAGTAAGTGTAGAGGACACATCAGGTATAAGAAGTTTAGTCAGAGCCAGGGACCAGGCTTAGGGTCAGACTCAAGAGAGCATCAGTTATTGGTGGACACCAACATTCATACATCCATCCTGACTCAGACAAGATTGGTTCCAGATACACTGGGGCAGAGCTCTGGGGGGTACAACGACAGAGCTCAAATGGCGGGGATGTGCAACAAGATAAATACAAAAGTTGTGAACCAAACAACATTTCAAATGGGTACCAGAATTCAATAAACAAATAACATAAATTTCATTCCCATAGATGCAAGTTTTAAAACAATCTGCAACCATGCTTCTACAGAATAGAGTCGGGATTTGAGTCTACAGCCTTACCATGAGAGCCTATGTGGACTCTGTAAGTACCAGAGATTTATGCTAGACCCCTAGCATACAGAAATAACTTCAAGCATTTTATTCTAAGCTGTGAAGAAATTCTAGGTGCATGAAGTTTCTTTGTAGAGTGTTATCACTTATATCAAGACAAGACAGAAGGAATTCAGATACTTTTATTTTGTCTAAGCAGCCTGGGGGCAATGCATTTTCTCCAGATTCCACTATATATTACCTATCCCCCAAACATGAACTGAATCATAACAAACAGTAAGCATTAGAATTCCTAATGTGAGGGTTTTTTTCTCCATTCACATGATGGTGAGTTTGAATTATATCACACCCTAAACATTTATTTTCTCCTGTGTTTTACTTGAGAAAATGGGTATTTTGGAGACAATATAAAATGGTATGTCAAGTTAGGTAACTTAAATTTATAATAATAAATTTATAATCTTAAAGGAAATGTCTTTATTCCTAAGGCCAAATTAAATATATATACAGAGAGAGATGAAATTGTATGTTTTGACTTATGAAATTCAAAGGGAAAAGCAGTATAATTAGGATCAATAAGATGGTTTCCCATTTCTAAGACAATATAAAGCTCAATAAATGCAAAATTTTTTAGCGATATCATGAATATTATGATTTTTTCCAATTGTAGTCACTGGAATAAAGTTTTACTTATTGCAAAAGACCGCCTTGTAAACTTTCTTTCTCACAACCCAATTTTTTCATAAAAGTACAAATAAAGCTTCACAGCTTTCACCACATAACACAGCTTCGCTCGCTTTTAACAGCCTTATCATTCTTTTGTTGTTTCAAACAAAGGAGCCTTATTCCATTTGAGCCAGATTGTTTTAATGCTTCTTCAAAATTAAGTTTTATCTTTAAGAGAAGGTGCAGGTTTTATATCACTTATTTAGTAACAAAGAAGGAGATTTTCTTTTAACCTCTTTGTAGTCTACATATCAATAAATGACAGATTTCTGCTATTTAAGCTAGAAAAAAAGTCATACATTATCACCTCGATCTGGCGCAACATAAACTTGTTAATAACTGCAGTTTAAGAATATTTATCGTGAGACAAGTGGTTAAAGAGACAGTACAGTTTTAATTTTCAGGTAGCATTCCTGATAATTATGCGACTTAACACTGATTAATCAGATTGACTGAGGCTTTAAAAAGATGGACAGGCCTGATTTTGTCATATCTCTTGTGAATCTTTCCCTCCTTGCATTTCAAGACACTCTGTTTAATCTCTACTGAAAATTCCCCAAAACCCTTCTGGAGACAGAGTTTTAATCTTGACCAAAGCTTCTGCAGGATGCAAAATTGGAGCTGGGATCAGTGGGAGCAGTTGACACAACTGTTGTTAACTAATCACAGTTCCTTAACTGAAAATATTAGATCAAACATAGGCCTTTGAAATACGATACAGTCTTGAAAGATGTGACATGCTGTTATGAAGTGAAAAAAAAAAAAATCCACATTCCAGAACCTCAGCTCCTTCCAGGTGTTTCTTTGGGTCCTTAGCCATTTCTCTGCTCCTTCACTCTCCATTCCTAATGCTTTCCTGTGTGATCTATTTTCCTGAGAAAACTTTCCAGGGAGCTCAAAGCCTGAGAACTCTTAAGTTCAGATGAATGATAATGAGCATTGTCAAAGAGGCAGTAAAATTGAGTCCTTGGTTCTGGCTGCTGAGCCGATAGCCACAGGAGTTAATTGTGTGAATGGTAATGAGACCAGGGAGGCAGCAGATGCTCGCGTGCCTTTACAATCCAAATCCCACCAACAAATTCCTCCCACAGAAACTTTGAGGGACATCTTGGCACCCTGGAGATGGAGATAGACCCAGCCATAGCCACATGCCACCTGCTAGACCTATTGTTAAAAATAAATAAATAAAGGCCCATTACAATAACAAAGTTGTTTGCTGTCTTTTGCAATGACTTTGTGGCGCTGGTTTTACCATTCTGGAGGGATGGAAGGAAAAGGAACATCTGATTCTTTATAGGAAAACATTTGCACCCAAAACAGTTTAAAGACTCACATGGAAAGACTGATGGTCAGTATATGATGCATATTCTTCTAATAAACCCTTCCTGCCTTTTCCTCCTGCAACTCCCCCGAGGCTGTTGATTCTGCAGCAGATTTACAAGGCCACGTGGTTTTTGATGACATAGAGAAAAGGAGCCATTTTTGTCCCTACAGAAAAATCAAAAGAGAAAAAGGTTAGGGAGTAGAATTTTTATAAATATTCATTTCTTAAAAAAAAAATAAAAACACTTGACCTTTTGAATAGCCTTAGCCAACATGTTCTGTTTTTATTGAGTTAGCGTTGTCGTTCACCAATCATTTAGTAATTTTGTTGTTGTTAGATATCTAAGACTAGGAAGGCCAGCATGCCCTGTCTTAGGAAAATAAATGATCAGAATGGAGGGAAGCAAAATTAGGAGGGACTCTCACATACTGGGCTTTTAGGTTTGTGTGGCCGTATTTTCCATATGGCCGTTTAGAATTCTCCATGAGGACAGCAGAAGAGCATGAGACAGTAAGAAACTCTATTATGCATTAGTTGCTTTCACTTTTGAAGATGTATATACCTGCTTGGCAGAACTATCGGTATTATATTTCTTGTAAGAAAAAGTGGACTTATTTCCAGTAGTGGGACATAAGGTTTGTTTCAATGGGGACCGCAGATCTGGTAGATTTGTCACGTTTATACTGCCGGAAGAGAAGGGCTCAATGTCTCTGTGGAGGTTCAACAAACCTGCTTAGGTTCTCACTTTTTGTTCAGCTGGTTGACCCTCATTACTATAAAAGCAGTTAGGCTGGAATGTCTGCATTCATTGTGGATAAACTTTGTTGATCTTGCATTAACAATACAGATTTCAGATTGAAATATTTGCATGCTCTGTACATTTGTATCATTATTATCAGTTCAGGTTTTGACTCTATAAACTCTATGGTGCTGGATTATTCTGTTTGTAAAAACCCAAGATTCTATAGTAAATAAAAAAAAAAACTGTTCTTTTCATAACAATAAAATATGTGCTTCTGACTTACTGAGAAGTAAGATATGGAAGCATGTAGGAGCAATATGTAAATGCCAAGCAAGCTGTTTATACTGGGATATGCTCCTGCATAATAATCATAATCCAATTCTAGCAGAAACCTCTTGAATTTAAAACATCGTAGAGTTACAGCGAAACAGAAAGAACCACAGCAAGTGTTGTAGTTGCTGATTATTTGTGAAAAAGCTCAAATATGTTTACTTTTTTGTACATCAGGGATTTCTATAAGTTTAACACTATCCAGAAAAATCACTTTCAAACAACTTCATTGTGTTTTGGATGGATAAATATGGGGGGAGATGAGATTTGCTTTTCTATATTCCTATTACTAGAAAAATCCATTAAAAAGAAATGTACAGCCATTTTGTCTAAGAAAGTTTGTAGTGAAGGTCATGAAGAAATTGAATATTATTTTATTATTTCCTTAAGTTAATGTTAAAATTCAGAAATCTGATGTGCAGAATTGATGCACAGACCATATATGCTTCTTAAAATTTAAAGAAAGATTTTTTTATTGTTATTTGGATGGTGAAATTCAATGCTTTTGGCCAAGCAGCATAAAGCACATTTGCTTGCCTTAAATTATGTTATTTTCTTTCCCAGGAATGTTAGTGTCTTTCATTTAGCCTCACAACAGAAAGCAGAGTTTCTAGAAAAGTTTGTCAAAATAAAAAATACACTCGAGTACTCAATGTAAGCAGGATACCCAGGTGCACTTTTTATGTCTTCCTCCCAAATTTAGGATTCATTTCATTATACCAAAAAAAAAAAAAAAAAAAGAAAAAAAAGAAAAAAGAAAAAGAAAAAGAAAAGAAAGAAAGAAATTTGTGGAGACTTACCGCTAGGAAGACTGGTGATTGTATGAACAATGATGCAACATCAAAGAGCTGTTGAGTGGGAAGTGGGTTTCTTTGATCTCAGTTCAGTATCTCTTGTACTGCATTATGCTACTCCCTTGTGTCAGTCCCCTGGTTAGCTTTTGCTCAAACACTGGAATGTTTCTGATTATAACATATATGAATCTGAATGTCTACTCTCCTTTTCTCAGTTTCCCAGACTTTCTATTTACACCTTTTAATCTACAGATAATTCAATTGTGTTTCCTTCTAGTTGAGCCTGCTCTTAAAGAAATATCACCTGGTAGGTGAAAATGCCCTAAGGGATCTGAAATTTTTAGAGTCAGAAAAATATCACCTCTGCCTTTGTTTCCTCTGTTTTCCCCAGGCCCGCCTAAGAATCACTTCAATTAATCTTGTAGCATTGATAATTTTTAAGGATAATATCAGAAGGACAAAGCAGTGATCATTTTTTTGTTGTTGTTGCATTGGTGAAAATATTTTTCCATGAGGCAATTCACCTTGATGTGTACTGATACCTTTTCCATAGTTTTGAAAAAAGAAAGAATTCTAAAATGGGACAGGCTTTCTCATTTAATACCTAAAAAACAAGTAGTTATTACTGGACAGGAAGATTTTGGGGGCAGATATAGATATATAATTCAATATCAACTATATTTTAGCTTTGGGAAAATTTACTTAAACTTGTGAGTCTTGGTTTCTTTATCATAAAATTGTTCTAGGATTACTGTGGCAGAAAATACTTCCTCTGCTCTCCACTCAGTATCCACTCTCCACTGTACTTTGTTAACTGGACCCCAATATTTTAGCATTTTGTGTGAAGTGAAGGAGTTATTCCTATAACCCAGGCTTAGAGCTTTATTAATCTAGGCCAATCACAGCAATTCCAGTCTCCTTGCTGGAGGTTAAAGAATGGTCATGTGATAAAAATCTGACCAATGAGCATTAAAAGGGTATCAGTAGAAGGTTCCTAGAACATATTTATTTTTGTCTTCTTATTTTTTTTTTTTTAATTTGAGTATCATTGACACACAATGGTAAATTAGTTTCAGGTGTACAACTTAATGATTTGATAAGTAGATACGTTATGCTGTGTTCACCGCAAGTAGGGCTGCTGTCTGTCACCATATAAGCTATTACAGTATCATTGACTGAAGTCCTTATGCTGTGCTTTTTATCCCGCTGACTTATGCATTCCATAACTGGAAGGCTGTATCCCCCCTCCCCTCACCCATTTCACCCATCCCCCCATTCCCCTCTCCTCTGGCAACCATCAGCTTGTTCTCTGTATTTATAGGTCTAATTCTGCTTTTTGCTTGTTTATTCTTTTTTTCTTTTTCTTTTTCTTTTTTTTAAGATTCCACTTTGAGTGGAATCCTATGGTATTTGTCTTTCTCAGTCTGACTTATTTCACTTAACATAATACCTTCTAGGTCTACCTTTTTTTCTTGATGAAAGAAGATCTATGAAGGAAATACTGCTTTTTGGTAACTCTATTCAGCTGAGTGAGGAGACAGTTCCTAGAATTGTAACAACCATCGTGGGAGGGTGAAGGAACCCATGTGAGGAGGATAAGGCAGCACGTTGAAGAAAAAAGAGCAGAAGGATGGGAGAAATCAGTTTCATGATGGCATTACTGAGCTGCTTAATTATTCTCTGTCAGAAATGTCCTATCTCTGTGGATTTGTGTTTTGGGATGATAAACTCTTTGTTGACACTTTAGGTTCTAGTAACTTGTATCGCATATGTTTCAATTACAAACATTTCATTGTTGAGATAATAGTATAGTATAGCTAGGCATCTATGTTCTAAATCTATAAATCAAGTGTTTCCTTCATTTTGTAAAATTTTAATTATTCTTGATAAAAGTTGCTATTTGAGAGAATACCTGGAAACTTTTTTTTCCTTGTAAAATTAAGCATCCCACAATGTAATAAACATTGCTCCTCATACACTACAAATCCTCACTGAAAGTGGTTCAGCTGGTGGGTAGTAACGGGAAACTAAATAATTTCCCACAACTTCTATGTGAATAAATAATTGGACACCGAAGTCACACTTAACCTAGCTGAATTTACTAATAGTACATTTTTGTACATAATTGAAGGTAATATTCAATAGACATTTATTTGGGCTTAATATACTATTTAAAGCCTCCTTTCAAAAAGTTTTACTCTAATCTATATATCCAAAATGGCATTCATTTGATTTGCGTCACTTAAACGGATACTTATAGTTCTAAGTCATATTAGTTCTCCTTTACCCTTTCAGAAATTTTAAGAGTAGAAACCAGTCTATGGAGAGTGGGATGCTCCTAGTTGAAAAACAAGCTGGATGGGCGCCTGGGGGGCTCAGTTGGTTAAGCGACTGCCTTCGGCTCAGGTCATGATCCTGGAGTCCCGGGATCGAGTCCCACATCGGGCTCCCTGCTCAGTGGGGAGTCTGCTTCTCCCTCTAACCCTCCTCCCTCTCATGCTCTCTGTCTCTCATTCTCTCTCTTGCAAATAAATAAAATCTAAAAAAAAAAAAAAAAAGAAAAACAAGCTGGATATATTTGATATTTATTGGAGGCGTCCAGAAGTATTGTACATGAAATGGAAGCATTGAAAAGAAACTTTTTGTCACGCTTCAATTTCTTTTCTTAATCCTGAGCTAGAAATACTTAAGGATAAATAAACGGGTGTGCCAAGATTTGTTTTCCCACACCACTGAAGGGTGAAGGAATACTGGCATGAAGAAAATATAATGTAAACTTGTCATTCATATGTACTTGCTCGATGCAAAAACACACAACCAGTGATGCCTAAGTGCGCATATATATATATATACATATATATATATACATATATATATACACACACACACAAATGCACATGTATGTAATGGCATTGGAAATATTTTTGCCTTCAGGAATAACTCTTCAAAAAGAACTAGATCTCTTTTTCTGAGTATTTCCTGCCTAAATGGCTGAGGACAGGGTGGTAAGTGATATAAAACGTTGGATCCAGAGGAAAGCTTCATTTCCCTTCTCTATGAATTTAGCCAGATAAAAAAGTTTTCTTATATCACTTCCACTCATGTTCTTGAATAAATGGTATTTAAACCTGGCCTTTTCTATGGTAATCTTCACCGTACGCTAATCGCTCAAACTCCCTGGAGCAGCGAAACTTCGCAGCACATAGGATGGGAGCACCATCTTGTACTTCAGGATTCCTACCACTTCAGACAATAAATTATTCTTTGTAACAATGTGTCTCAAACTTTGATGTGCATAGGAATCAGCAGAGGATCTTACTAATACGCAGAATCTGGTTGGGTAGGTCTGGGGTGCTGTCTGAGATTCTGCATTTCTAACAAACTTCGGGATAACGCCCATGCTGCGGCTCGCTGGACCCTACACTGTGGCAATGCTTCCCACTAAGAACTGAGGCTCAGCTCACTTAAGGGCTTGACCCACCTCCCTGCGAAGTCCCTCACATCAGCAGCAGATTTTGGAGCGCAATTTATAGGCTTCGTTTTCTGCCTCAGGATTCTGCCCTGAGGAGAAGGAATTTAGGAGACTGTAACAGCTCACACGGTTCATTCTAAAACCAGCCTTGCTGCCATCTCGTTGAACTTTGTGATCTGGTCTCGGATTTTGACTTGGCTCCTGGTATGTGCCCATTTTCAGAACACTGGATCTTGGGTGCCTGCCTTATTCTCTCATTTTAATGTCTAATTCGGTAACCTGTCTGGCTGGGAAGGCCTGACATCCGAAGACGCGCAGTAGCTCACCTACGTGGCTCACGTCCAGACTTAGTTGATGACCTGTTGCCAGGCCCTAAGTCACTTGCTGGAACTTGGCATGCTGCCTTTGGCAGGACGTCCCAAGTACTGATTGCTTACTCAGACAAAACGGACCCAGCATCTGTCACTGCACTTCATGGGCTCCAGCTCTCCCTGGCCCTCTGCTGATGGCCGGCTCTTGGCGCTTGCAGGGCTATGCCTCCAGGTGTGTGACCCTCCTGTGGGCATTTAATCCATTCAGTTTGGGTCAGAATTCTATGAAGTCTATTTCTATTCTACAAGCCTAATGTGAGTTTAGGGCCCGTTCTCATTTCCCAACCCTTGATCTTATGTTGATAACTTTGTTCCAATAACAAGGTCATATTGTTCAGTGATTTTTTTATTAGTATAATATTGAACAGATTAGTAAATGGAACACAAGGAAAACATAAAGAGATGTAATATGATTGATAGAAGGTGTAATGGTGCTTTCTAAATGAAAATCTTATTTGATAAGTTTATCTTTCTTTGTCAATGCCGAGATATCATATCAAATTATATTCTTTTGCCTTCCCAGAATAGTGTGATATGATTTAAAAAAAACAACAACAACAAAAAGTTCATTTCAAACTATTTGAGAACAGGCAAATACTAGATGTGTATCCTGCCAAATAAAGGAGATAATTAAGCACCTGATAGGGTTCTTTCAACTGTATTATTAGATATATTTCTATAGTCAAGGTCTGGAGGTACACTTTGGTATATTCAATAGATCTTTCAAAATTTTCTTCAGTGAGCCAGCAAGTTTTCAAAAACATCATAGATCAGTACTATTAGTTTTGTCGATTGTTTCAAAGGTGACATTCATAAATCAAAAATGGAGAGAGCTTCACCTTTCCAGCATAAAACTATATAAGCATCTAAACCAAGTTTAAAAGCAACAAGGACTGTGACTATAATCCACTTTTTTTTTTCCTTCAGTGCATGTTAGGAAGAAAACAGACCCACATAGTCTAAGAGAAAGAAACTAATCTTTGTTGTATATTTACTGTTGGCCAGCCTCTGTGGGAAGCTCTGATTATTTAATTCTTACAAGAATTCTTTATGGCATATTATTATTATTATTTCCAGAGGTTTAGACAGACTCAGGGAAGTTAAATAATTTGTTCAGGATTATACAGCTACCAATTGGTGGTACCTGCATTCACACATATATTGGGCTCATATAAAAGTCAAACTCTTTATCCTAAACAGTTCCAAAGTACTAGGATTCCTTAATTCTACTAACTATTGTCTGGTAAAACTTTTGGTCTTATCTAATTTCCCAAGATACACAGTAGAGTAATTTTTTAGGCTTGTTAAGGACATGTGGTATCAAACAGGACTAGGAATTCCTCCTACAAAGTATTTCACAATAAATGCTATGAGGAAAGATTATAATGTTATCTCAATCTACAAGAAGATTGTGAGATTCCTATTATTCTTTTGATGATGGAAAAGATATGATATGGTCATACAGAAGTGAATATTTATCCACTTATCTAGTTTTTTTTTTTTTGCATTTCATATGCTCTAATAACATACAAATAACTAAGAATTTTTTTAAGAACTCCATATCTGCTTATAAGAAATTTTAGTGACTTTAATTTTCTATTTCAGTATCAAAAAAGACACTATTCATGTAATGGAAAGACATTTGAGCTCTGTAGTTGAAACTTACATTCCCGTTCCTCTTCAGTAAGAAGGAAAACATTAAAGATTTAGAATTACCAAGCTTCATTTTCTTTAAAACAAAAGTAATCAAAATAAATGGCATAATAAAACTATTACTAGAGGTGACAGGATGTATTGCCAATGTCAACGGGTATCTTTTCTCTAGTTTAGCAATTTTCAGCCAACTTAGGCTAAAGTGGTAAAAGGAGCTTTGTGGATAAAATACACACTACAGGATGGAAATAGCCAAGATTCTCTTCCAGGTGGTTAGGAGCATGTTGCTCTCCTGTGTAACATCACTCAGAATGCCTCAAGAGGTGCGGCCATCTCTTTCTTTGTCAACAAAGGCTGCCCTACGGAAGGTGGATGGACTTTAAGGAGCATTCAATCCTCCTTCACTGGGTAGCTGAAAGTAATTTTAGAGGGTCTAAACTTCTTCATGACTACTTATTCATGACTTTGTAAAATTCTAGAAGACCGAGCAAGTTCAATCAAATCACCATTAGATGACAATTAACAGACATTTATCAGTTATTGTCCCCTAATACAAACCATTTCACACATGGCATATGACATGAGAGAGGGTTTTTGTTTGTTTGTTTGTTTTGGTATTTTCTTTGCAGGGCTACCAAATAAGGACATTTTGAATTGCTGGAGCTAATCAAAAGTGCAAAGGAAAGATTTATTTTCTACTTTGTACTTTCTGAAAATGAGTTTGAGAAACAGAGTAGTGCACACTAAGGAGAAATTAAAAGCCCAATACTATCAAGTAGGTACATATAATTTCTCAGGGAGGGATTGACAAGCTGAACATGAAATGGTATTTGATAAGGATGATATCACAAGTGAAAACAAGCCATTCTCCATGAAAGAATTCCAAATTATTTAAAGACTTATTCATAGAAACACATTCTTTATGAGTATGTATTAATTTACAGCTCTTCTAAATATTTCAGTAAGGTGGTCTGAAGCTATTTTGACAATGATTAAGTCTGTTCAAACTCATTGTCAGAAATAAAAGAAAGATTTTTAAATTTACTTTTTTCTTTTTAAGCATTAGAGAAAAATGTCCTCTACATTAAGGTAATCAAGTCCATTGCTCTTAGAGATTTTGGGGGTAGACTTATCAAATCCACAAGGAAGACTTTCCTAGAACTTGTGGAATTAGATTAACTGTGAATTCTCACCCCAACTTTGAATAGTCACTAATTCCTTTCTTTGCTCTTTTGGTGTTTGCGAAGGGGTTCGCTAAAGCCTGAATTGATATAATTATTGGCTCAGATTGTTAGAGATCTAGGCCAGATGGCTATGGATTTCTAAAGTCCCTGTTGCTTGTGGTAGTTTCCCTAGTTTGCCTATAGGGTTTAGGGATCAGCAATTTGAAAAGGCTACAACCTTGTAAAACAGTATTATTCATGGGGGCAGAATGTTCATCAGCGTGACCCAGTGCTAAATACATTCATTATAGGCATTTCTATTCTGCACAATTTGCCACACAGCCCTGGTTTCTGGAGGAGGAAAAAGACAATGGCTTATAAAATGCTTTTGAATGCCTAAAAAGAAGGAGCGTTCACACTGAGACTACTCTGCTTTCTTTCTTGGAAGGAACCTTCTTAGTGACTTTAGCTGAGCTCTGCTGAGAGTAAGCAAAGTGGAAAAATCAGAAAATTACCTTTTTTATATGTTTCCGGGGGGGGGGCAAAATAGAGAGTGGGAGAAAAATAAATGGAAAATAGTGACAGTGAGATTATGTGAAACAACAAATTCGCAAGTGGATGAAGACAGCTGAGGAATAATGCAAGAGGTACCAAAGGGGGAAAAAAAAAGGCAGCAATAGAGCCATGATGATAAACTTAAAAGGAATTGCAAAGCAGAAAGAACATCATAAATAATCATATTTTCCAATAAGAATATCATATCAGTTTCTGTGACCTGGTTAGAACACAAGCCTCCCATGATATTTCCTAGCATTTTGATGCACACAAAATGCAATTTTCAGCTCAGGCATTTTATTCTTCAATGTAAACAAGCTTTGGGTTCTCAAAATACGTATCTGAAAAGTGCTTTCATAAATAATACATATGTTATAAAAATTTGACTTGTAAACTATTGAGTCCACGTCCCCCCAGTATATGTTGTGAAGACTCACCTGGCACACTAAAGCATGCAATGTCTTCTACTCAAGGTAAATAGGATTTTTTGAAGTATAAGACAAAGAAATATCATAGCCAATTTTGCCCCAACTCAAAGAAAGAAGGGCTCTATGGTAGAATTATATCGGTAATTAGTTTCAAATCCTAAGGTGCTCCTTTAAATCTTGCTAATTAAGAGAAATCAAGAGTGGAAAATAGCCCTTTTCTTATCTTCAAAGAATAAAGATGAAAGAAAAGCAGAAAATGAAACCTCCTTACTTGTTCTGTTCTTTCAAACAGGCCTCCAAGAAAATCTGCTTGTGCTCACAGGAGAAAGACCCAAGCATTTACAGAGGGGGAGGGGAAGGAAGCGGTCTGAGAAGCATAATTAGAAGCAAGTTTTCAAATTGCATTAAATGCCTTCACCAACAAAATGCACTTAGAGGTGTTTTAAGTTAAACCAGTACTTAAAGACTATGAAAAGCAAGACGATTGCATGTTTGTGGAAGAAGAAAGGGCAATTAAGAAAACCAGAACAATTTAAAATGCCATATAAATAAAGGCGACCAGAAGTTGATTTGAAGTTTTTCTTCTGTAATTTGTCTCCCCTTTGTCGTGGCACGCTCAGAGAAAGTGAATGCAGCAGATTGAAAGGAGGAGGGGGAGTAGGGAGGAGGAAGGGAGGAGCAGGGAAGGAGCGGCTCCCAGCCTCCTCCCGCAGCCCCCACCAGCCCTCCTCCCTGCTCTCCCCGCCGCGCCCCCAGCCCCCGCCTTCCTCCTAGCTGGTCTCTCTCCCTCTCCACCCTCCACTCTCGACCGCCCTCGCTTTGGGGACTCCATCAGCTTTTGATTTGGAAGGACGCTGATTGGCTGGAAGCGATTCAACACACGCCGGGCAAGAGAGCTTTGTCTGAGTTGAAGTGAAGTTGTACAGATTTTAGACTGGAGTCAGCAATCACGGGTGTGTTTAGTCTGCAGCCGAGCAGAGAAAGGGAGAAAGAACCGCGCGAGAAAGATTCGCTGCAGACTCCGCCAGCACCCTGCAATAGATGGATTCCGACTACGCGAGGGGGGAGACGCGGAGGTGACACTCTTCTCTGCCTGCAGAGAGGACAGCCAAACAAATGCAAGGATCGGACTCGACGCCAATAATATCTGGAAGTCGTGACACGGTGTGTATAAAACAAAAGTTTGCGAGCTGTTGATTGCTGTGCTGTATTATTAAGAGCCGATTTCAAGTTTCAAGTACCAAATGTAGCTTAGCTTTAAGTTGCCAAAGGAAGTTGAGGGAATTGCTTTGCTGTTTTAACTTGGTCTGTGTGAGGAATCTCCTAAACTGACCGATGTGCCAAATGAATGCTAAAATGCACTTTAGATTTGTTTTTGCACTCCTGATGCTATCTTTCAGCTATGATGTACTGGGCAAGAATTTGAAATACAGGATTTATGAGGAGCAGAGGGTTGGATCCGTAATTGCAAGACTATCAGAGGATGTGGCTGATGTTTTAGTTAAGCTACCTAATCCTTCCACCGTTCGCTTTCGAGCCATGCAAAGGGGAAATTCTCCTCTCCTTGTAGTAAATGAGGATAACGGAGAAATCAGCATAGGGGCTAAAATCGACCGTGAACAACTATGCCAGAAAAACTTGAACTGTTCCATAGAGTTTGATGTGATCACTCTACCCACTGAGCATCTGCAGCTTTTCCATATTGAAGTCGAAGTGCTGGATATTAATGACAATTCTCCCCAGTTCTCAAGATCTGTCATACCTATTGAGATATCTGAGAGTGCAGCAGTTGGGACTCGCATCCCTCTGGACAGTGCATTTGATCCAGATGTTGGGGAAAATTCCCTCCACACGTACTCTCTCTCTGCCAATGATTTTTTTAATATTGAGGTTCGGACCAGGACGGATGGAGCCAAGTATGCAGAACTCATAGTGGTCAGAGAGCTGGATCGGGAGCTGAAGTCAAGCTATGAGCTTCAGCTCACTGCTTCAGACATGGGGGTGCCTCAGAGGTCTGGCTCATCCCTACTAAAAATAAGCATTTCCGACTCCAACGACAACAGCCCTGCTTTTGAGCAGCAGTCTTATATAATACAACTCTTAGAAAACTCCCCTGTTGGCACTTTGCTCCTTGATCTGAATGCCACTGATCCAGATGAGGGCGCTAATGGGAAAATTGTATATTCCTTCAGCAGTCATGTGTCTCCCAAAATTATAGAGACTTTTAAAATCGATTCAGAAAGAGGACATTTGACTCTTTTCAAGCAAGTGGATTATGAAATCACCAAATCCTATGAGATTGATGTTCAGGCTCAAGATTTGGGTCCAAATTCAATCCCAGCTCATTGCAAAATTATAATTAAGGTTGTGGATGTTAATGACAATAAGCCTGAAATTAACATAAACCTCATGTCCCCCGGAAAAGAAGAAATATCTTATATCTTTGAAGGGGATCCTATTGACACATTTGTTGCTTTGGTCAGGGTTCAGGACAAGGATTCTGGGCTGAATGGAGAAATAGTTTGTAAGCTTCATGGACATGGTCACTTTAAACTTCAGAAGACTTACGAAAACAATTATTTAATCTTGACGAATGCCACACTGGATAGAGAAAAGAGATCTGAATACAGTTTGACCGTAATCGCTGAGGACAAGGGGACACCCAGTCTTTCTACAGTAAAACATTTTACTGTTCAGATCAATGATATAAATGACAATCCACCCCACTTCCAGAGAAGTCGATATGAATTTGCAATCTCAGAGAATAACTCGCCAGGGGCATATATCACCACTGTTACAGCCACAGATCCCGATCTTGGAGAAAACGGCCAGGTTACATATACCATTTTGGAGAGTTTTATCCTGGGAAGTTCCATAACTACATATGTAACCATTGACCCATCTAATGGAGCCATCTATGCCCTCAGAATCTTTGATCATGAGGAAGTGAGTCAGATCACTTTTGCGGTTGAAGCGAGAGATGGAGGAAGTCCAAAGCAACTAGCAAGCAATACCACAGTTGTGCTCACCATCATTGATGAAAATGACAACGTCCCTGTGGTAATAGGGCCTGCGCTGCGCAATAATACTGCAGAAATCTCCATACCCAAAGGGGCCGAAAGTGGCTTTCATGTCACGAGAATAAGGGCAATTGACAGAGACTCTGGTGTGAATGCTGAACTCAGTTGCTCCATCGTAGCAGGTAATGAGGAGAATATCTTTTTAATTGATCCACGATCATGTGACATCCATACCAACGTGAGCATGGAATCTGTTTCCTACACAGAATGGGAGCTCTCGGTCATCATCCAGGACAAAGGCAATCCTCAGCTGCATACCAAAGTCCTTCTGAAGTGTATGATCTTTGAATATGCAGAGTCAGTGACGAGCACAGCAATGACCTCAGTAAGCCAGGCATCTTTGGATGTCTCCATGATTATAATTATTTCCTTAGGGGCAATTTGTGCAGTGTTGTTGGTTATTATGGTGCTGTTTGCAACTAGGTGTAACCGAGAAAAGAAAGACACCAGATCCTACAACTGCAGGGTAGCAGAGTCCACTTACCAGCACCACCCAAAAAGGCCATCCAGGCAGATTCACAAAGGGGACATTACACTGGTGCCGACCATGAATGGCACTCTGCCCATCAGATCTCATCACAGATCGTCTCCATCTTCGTCTCCCACCTTGGAAAGAGGGCAGATGGGCAGCCGGCAGAGTCACCACAGTCACCAGTCCCTCAACAGTTTGGTGACAATCTCATCCAACCACGTGCCAGAGAGTTTCTCATTAGAACTCACCCATGCCACTCCTGCTGTTGAGGTAAGATCATACCCTGCTCCAATTCACTGAGCAAGTCAGCTGTTAGTGTTCAGAAGTTGTGTATGTGTTAGTTCTTAAATGTTTCCATTAAGAAGTAAACGAGATTAACAATATTCAAATTAAATAGGATACAAGTTGTATTACGTGTATGTAGCAAGTATTCATACCTTAGCGGGCTGTTTTGTTTTTCTTAAAGAATTTGCTTGCATGTATTATGTAGAATATTGAAAAATAAATGTGAAGCTCCCAAATGACTAATTAGAATACCCTTACTTCCCAGATTAAGATACTGGAAGCCAAAAATAAAAGGACTTGTTTTATTCTCATAGTTGTGGTTCCTACCCAAAAAAACAAAACAAACAAACAAACAAAATAACTGAGGCCTCCAGAATGCCATCTGAATTCATGTCACATTTGTTCAACTTTTGAAATTTTCCTGACGTGATTTTAGCTGCATGTGTTCGAATGTTGTATTTTACAACATTTTCCACATATTTTGTAACTGATCACTTTAATCCGAACTGAAAAAATAAAGGAAATCAATCTGTTATTTATCAAGGAGTTCTCTTTCCAAAAGAAAAAGTCAGTGTATGAGATCATTCAAATCTCTCTGGGATAGATTCAGTTACGTGTGGTGGCTGGCTGCGTAGTCTGCCACATTCCAGCATGTATAAATCTTTAAACCAGAGATAACATGTTCAACTAATTAGGATGAAATAGTGAGCAACTGTTTTTCCTTGCTTAAAGCTTGTGAGTATTTGGGGGTTTGTTTCCAGAAATCAGTTCTGTCTATTTGGTTTCCAGCAGGTCTCCCAGCTTCTTTCAATGCTTCACCAGGGGCAATATCAGCCAAGGCCAAGTTTTCGAGGAAACAAATATTCCAGGAGCTATAGGTATGAATTATCTTCCTGCTACCTATTGAGTCCCACTGACATGAATGCTGACAAGTAAGAACCATACTTTCTCTGATTCATCTTTCTAGATATGCCCTCCAAGACATGGACAAATTTAGCTTGAAAGACAGTGGCCGTGGTGACAGTGAAGCAGGAGACAGTGATTATGATTTGGGGCGAGATTCACCAATAGATAGGCTGCTGGGTGAAGGATTCAGTGACCTGTTTCTTACAGATGGAAGAATTCCAGCAGGTAAGAGGGTAGTGATAGATGGTAAATCCTTATTTTCAGATCTGCTCCACCAATGAAGTGAACAGTCTCTCCCATGCTTAGATTTTTCTTTGTCCTTTGCACGGAAGTTATCTGTCATCTGTACGCTATTAGCAATGAACATGACCTGGCACACTTTCAGAATCATTTTCTTAGAATTCATATGAAGCAGGTGATAGAGAAGGAGTAAGCAAGAGAGCCTAGCAGGACAAGAAGGAAGGAGTGGGGAGAGGAGGATAGAAAACCACACCACTTCTTTCCTCTTCCTGCCCCATCCACAGGACTGCCACAGGACACTCTTGAGCAACTCTTTATGAAATTACTGGGTGGTTGTTGTTATTCAAACAGCCTGTTTTGGTGCCTCGTGGTGAACTAGACTATAATTTGGAGGACGCAAATTTCCTGTGATGGGAACCAACTCACAGAATCAGAGATTAAAATACACTAGGAAATGGTCCACTTCTATCACCAAAAATAGGACAAAGAATGCATCTTTTAGGTGGTAAGCATAGAATATTTTTGCCACCTTTCATTTTCTATCTGCACTGTAGTGGAAAAGAACTGGAGTTAAAGAGGGGAGTTTATAAGTACATAGCTACATGGAGGAGATCCTAGTAAGTTATGAGCCACATTTTCCTTAGAGTCCCCCTCTCTAGTTGTGCAGTAGAAACCTTGTGAACCAACTGGGTAAATCCCGACTACATCACTGTAACAACCCTGTTCCTAGAGACTGTAATATTAAATCAACTCGTAGGAACACATAAATGTTGCTTTGGCTACTTATGTTTCTAAATTCCAGGGAATGTTGATCCAATGACTGCCATTTGACAAATGAAAGAAAGGCAGAACAAAACTATGACCCGTTTGAGTTCCATCAAACATCCATTTTCTAAACACAGATAAGTAAGAGAGCTTAGGAAATAGTCGCGGGGCAGCTTCAGAGAGCCACGGAAATGCAGGCAAAAGCACTGCACAGAAGGTTCTAGTAGTTGCCCCCGGTAGTAACCAACAGGGTCCTGGCAATTACCCAGGCCCCGTGAGGACGTCGGTACCCGCATTCTGTCTCCGAACACTTTGACAGATATAGGAATTAGTAATGGGGTGGTAGTAGGGTAGTGGTCTTGGTTTTGTTGTTGTTGTTGTTGTTGTTTTTGTTTAGGTTTGAAAACGGAAGCTTATAAAGGTTAAAAAACGTGTCCCAAATCAGGCAGTTTATGCATGGTAGAGGTGGTATTTGAACCAATCCCCACACTCTTAAACACTAACTTAAAGCAACAGTTTTTTTAAAAAGATAAGTTTAGTGATGTATTTGTTCTCATGTTCTTTAAGCCTCACTACCGTCTATGAAATGATTGAATGCTGCCTATTTCCTTATGATATGACGATACTAGATACTGCATCTCTGGCAGGATGAACGTGTGGAAAGGACTTCTAGTAACATTGAGGGCTAAGTGTACATGAGAACCAGTATTTGCACAGTAGTGTCTTTGTTTCTTTGTTTTATTCGTAGACTCCCTATTTAAAGGAAGAAAATAAATCTCTGAAAATCTAGTGGGATATATACAGCCTCAGAAAACTTGCTCAAAGAGAGTCACTTTTATTATTTTTACCAATGGAATGAAAGAACCGTCTGGCTAAATTTCTATGATTCAATGATACTGATGGAACTCTAATTTGGAATATTGGTCCCCAATTTTGGATAATGTGATTTCCTAAATTACATTATTTCATAAAACAGAAAAGTAGTATAATGGGCATAACATCAATATTATAATGTTATTTTTTAAATTGTACAGAGTCTATTCATTGAAATGTTAATTTATTGGCATAGTTAAAGGGAAAAGAACTTTCCCTATTTAGATAACCTTTCCATTTGGGGGCCTAAATGATGCCTAAAATCCTTTTTAATTCTGAAATTGCATAATTGTAACAGCTAACCTGTTTTAGAAAAAGGCAAGACTTCTCTTTCACTCTTTCAAAGCTACCAAGACCAGATATGCTCATGGCAGAAGAGTTATCTAATGATTACGTTAAAAAATGCTAATAAAGCTATTGAGGAAACAATGAGTAGATATAAAGTCTAGGTAATAGTGAGTCTTGCTTTGTGAGTGGCTTTAGACTCCTTATAAGTTAACATTTCTTTGCAAAGTTAGAGGTTCACTTTTATATTATCAGTAATAACACCACTTACTATATAGATAGTCCTTTAAAAAATTCCATATTTACACAACCATACTTAATCTAGGTGTGTAGCAGGAAAGCTATATTGTAGGTTTATGGTGGTGTTTTACAATAGATACATTTCTTTCTTACTGGCTACTTGCCTCCATGTGGGGAAAGCATTCTGGTGGCATAGAGCACCGGGATATTACCAGTGATTTATAAAGTATTTTAAGCTTTATTCATGTCTGGCTAGTATGGAAAGAAATGTGCATATTGAGAATCTATACAGAGATAACCATCCTTTAATTATGACCATCATTCTGATGATACTTCAACCATTTTCTGGTTTATTATTCATTCTGGCAGCTTCTGCCAGCACGTTATGGTATAAAACTTGTGCTTTATAAACTTATATTCCCAGGAAATAGCCCAAGTAGAAAAAAAAAAAAATGCAAGTCCACATCTGAATTCCATTAACAGAATCAGGGCAGTTTTCAAAAGCATGTATATTTTTAGGACTTAAGTGTCTTATTCCAACTATTTTTCTGCACTAAACTGTGATCAAATATAGATTATGTTATGTTGCATTGCCTGCCAACAAGGTCATTTCTGGTCATTCATTCTATTAATTCCCACAGAAATATCCTGCATTCTGAGCAGTAAAATCAGCAAGCATTTTTGTCTGTTAGCTCATGTTTGTCAACATACTTTCTTCCTTACTCATTCAACTTTGAACTACAGTGCTACACATATTCCTGCAAAATTTCCATTTTCCCAATCTATCAGCTGCACCAGAATGATTTATAAAGGCGTTTGATTTTGTTTCTTGTGATACTCCTTTATTGAGCTCATTCCACTTTTCATTAATCTGCCATCTGTGATTACTTAACTCAAACATTTCTCTTCAATTCCATGTTCTGTCCACTGTCATGGCTGGTATCCCAGTTCTGGCCTTTCTTCCACGGCTGGTTTACTGTACCCGCACACAAGCTGATATTCACTCTCTAGCACCTCCTCCCTTTGTCAAGTATTTCTTTTATGCAGCTCGAACAGCTTTTTCAGAACATTTTAATTGACAATTTTTTGGTTCAAAATCACTAATTGACTTTTGTGGCCCAGCAACACCTAATAAAACTACTTCCCTTGGCATTCCACGGCCGATAAAATCCACTCCTAGCTTATTAAATCTCCATTTTGGCTTTTTTTGTGTCTTTTGCAATAGGCAGAGCCATCTCTTCACATAACACACCGGTGCTTTGCTCATGTTGCCTTTCTTCCTGAAAAAGATCTGGCTTCTCATCACTGTGTCCATCTGAGTCCTGTTCATCTCTCAAAATTGTTTCAAGTTCCTCTTCCTTTAACTACTGCAGCCTCCACTTTCCCTCTTTTTCTCTTTTTTTGACATGCCTTCAGCATCATATAGCCTGGCACTCTAACTGGGCATTTAGGGCTTCATTTGTTACACTTGACTCAGAACTGGATCGGAAACCATTTGAGGACAGGGAGCTATCATCTCACGTGACATATGGCAGGCTCTGAAGACATAACCGATTGGTTACTCTGTAATTAATGGCTTGATAGACGTTAGGCCCAGGTTTTTTATTTCTTCTTCTTACCTTAGGGTCTACCTATAAAGTATAGTACAGTCACAAAATTGATAGTCATATGGTGGGAAAGAAGAGGTCTCTGCTTCCTCATAGCCTCCCCTTCCCAGAGGAAATCTAACCACCTGGCCGCTTTCAAGAAGAGACAGAGAGATTAACCACATGCACCACTTGCCAATAAGTTCTAACTTATTGGTTGTGGTATGAAACCTCTGTGGCACTGAATTACGTGTACACTGAGAATGTTTTTAAATAGTTGAGTCTCCAGGGAAAAGTTTGAAAATATCAATGAAACAGAAATGCCTTATTCTGTGCCACTGCCCCCCATCTCTATTAATTTTTCCCAACCTTCTCTCCATTAGCTTTTCTTCATCAATATTTCCTACTTTATGAATTTGAAAAATTGTATGTTAATTTATTATTTTATAATTAAAGCTCCACTTATTTACTGCAAAGTTGTAAAATGGCATTCCCTGTTTTAAAAATTCCTGTAACCAAATTACTTTTGAACATGTGCCATCATTTTAATCATCCAGATTGTATTTTTGGTTATATGTTCATTATATTCAGGTCTCTAGAAAATTGATCATATGCAGGATTCTTAAAAGCCTATGTAATTTTTCATTTTTTTTCCTCCTGTCATTAAATATTAAAAGAAAACAAAGCCTATCAAACAATCAATCAAACAATTAAGTCCTTCCCACAGAGTTAAAGGCCGGAAAACAAATGAAAGGTGTCATCAGATCTGTTTTCCTTCCGTCTAACAGGATGTGTGTAAGACAAGATAGACAGATCTCTTTTCCATTTTCAGAGACCCAGGGAATTAGGGAAAAAACTTCATTACCACTTTGAGAATTATTTCACTGCTGAGAAAACCTCATTGCTATTAAGGCATTCTAGTTACTTTCGACTCCTTTTGGTTTTGTCCACATTAAATGATGAGCAATACTTGGTAAATATTTCCAAGCAGTAATAATGCATGAAGTCAGTACATCTAAGCATGCTTTTATTCTTAAATCATCCATCCTTATTTAAACTTAGCCTTTCTTCACAGCAAAAGTACACAAGGATTCCCAGTATTTGCCCTTTGTCTTACCCACAGTTAACACTCAACGCTACCTCTGTATTTTCCCTACTTTCTTTGTATTTTTAGCTTTCCTGCCAATCAGACTTTTGTTCTCACCCGGTATACTTGCTATCATTTTTGTTCCTCAGATTAACCCCTTCTCTATTAAAAACTGAGGTCCAGAATTGATGAGGTATAAAACTGAACTATCTTCAAAGTTTAAGTGATGAAGGGCAGTGACTTCTACACCTTTCAACAAATTCCTCCATTTCTCCTTTTTTTTTTTTTTTTAAGAGAGGGATGGAGGGTGGGGGTAGAGGGAGAAGCAGTGAGAGAGAGAGAATCTTAAGCTGGGCATGGAACCTGACACGGGGCTCAATCTCACAATCCTGAGATCATGACCTGAGCTGAAATCAAGAGTTGGACACTTAACAGACTGAGCCACCCAGGTGCCCCATTTTTCTTTTTCTGAAAGGAAACAGTTACTCTTCACTATCCTTTTTTTGTATCTAAATATTTTTAAAAATGTTATTTTATTGCATAAGAACACTGAACATGAGATCTACCCTCTTAACAGATTTTTAATTGTACAATACAGTATTGTTAACCATAGGTACAATGTTGTATAGCAGATCTCCAGAACTTACTCATCTTGCTTAACCAAAACTTGATGCCCATTGATGAGCAGTGCCCCATTTCCTCAACTCCCTGCACACACACACCTTCTAGCAACCACCATTCCACTCTTGGATTCTATGAGTTTGTTCATTTTAGATACCTTATATACATAGGATCATGCAGTATTTGTCCTGGCTTACTTCACTAAGTATAATGTCCTCAAAGTTCATCCATGTTTTCACATAATGGAGACTTTTCTTCCTATTTTAAGGCTAAATAATATTCCATTGTATGCATATACTACATTTTCTCTATCCATTCATCTGTTGGTGGGCATTCAGGTTGTTTTCACATCTGGCTATTGTGAATAGTGCTGCAGGGAACAGGGGAGTGCTAATATCTCTTTGAGATCCTGATTTCAATTCTTTTGAATAAATACCCAGAAGTGGAATTGCTGGTTAATATGGTAGTTATATGTCTATATATATATTTTTTATACATATATATATATATTTTCAGATTTTATTTATTTGACACAGAGAGAGAGATAGTGAGTGAGAGAGAGAGCACAAGCAGGGGGAGCGGCAGGCAGGCAGAGGGAGAGGGAGAAGCAGGCTCTCCGCCGAGCAAGGAGCCCGACATGGTGCTCAAATCCAGGACCCTGGGATCATGACCTAAGCTGAAGGCAGCCGCTTAACCGACTGAGCCACCCAGGTGCCCCTATGGTAGTTATATTTTTTTGGGGGGGGGAATTTCCATATTGTTTTCCATAGTGGCTGCACCACTTTGTGTTCTTAGCAACAGTGTACAAGTATTCTAATTTCTCCACATTTGCCAACACTTGTTTTTTTGTTGTTGTTGTTTTTTTTTTAATATAACAGCCATCCTGACAGATTTGAAGTAATATCTCATTTTGGTTTTGATTTGCATTTTTCTGATGTTTAGAAAATATATAGTGAATGCTTATTCTATGCAGACACTTTACCTGGTGCTGGGGATACAGCAATAAATACAATAGACTACTTGCTTCCCCTTATAAAGGATTCGACATTGTTCAAGAATCATCCCTTTTCGCAATAACTTGGGAAGAAGAGAGGTCTTTCCTCAGTGGCCAGATCTAGAGAATTAGCTCTGAATAGATAGGAATGGTTGATATCAATCCAGTTTTCATTCAAATGTAAGATAATTACTTTGCATTTTCTGCATTCTATCACTTGCTCTAAAATAAGATCATTATACCAAACAGACCATGTTGTCACTGAAAGAGATAGATGGTTTGTGGAGTATATTTTACATTTTTACATTCCTTTGTTGTTATGTAGTGTAGTTATTGTATTTGGCAAATTTAGAAATTGTTCTCCTCTTTATTTTCTGCTTTTCTAATATCATCTATTATTTTCTATGAGTGTGGCCACTCACATTCCAATAGGGCATTATAACAACTGGAAGAGATAACCAATGGATTAATTAATTAGTTGAGGATAATTTGCACTGCTATTTTAAGTAACAAATCAATAAATCCAGAATACTTTGGAGAGAGATTAATAAGGATAATGACCTGACAGCTTATTATATTTCCAATGCTTCCACTAAAGGTAAAGTTAGGTAGACCTCAACATCTAGAAAGCTACTCATAGGTATTACTCAAAAATTATCTGGCGGCATTCTAAAATTATGGATTTCACCTTACAGCCCTGGGTTTTTGAGAATTTATGTTCGGCAAATATTTCATCGCCCATACCCTTGCTCTTTTTCAGTCATCCTCATGTATAAGTTATAAAACCATTTTCTCATTACCTGAGTAACAGAAATAACATTCCTGAGAAGTGTGTGAGTCATAACCCTCCTTTCCTTATTTGATAAACAGGAAAAAAAAAAAAAAAGTCCATAAAACTGATACTCAAATTAAATCCATAAGTGTAGTCCATTTACTGTGTAAAATATCGGGTAAGTATGGTGGCCATAGTTTAAAACTGTCTCGTTCTATTTTTTAAAAAAATGAAATTACATCTTTTTTCTATCATTTTGAGTTATGCTAAGTATGATCATGAATCCCTGTTTTTCCCTTGGGGTAGCTATGAGGCTTTGCACGGAGGAGTGCAGGGTCCTGGGACACTCTGACCAGTGCTGGATGCCACCGCTGCCCTCGCCATCCTCCGACTATCGCAGCAACATGTTCATTCCGGGCGAGGAGTTCCCAGCGCAACCCCAGCAGCAGCAGCATCCGCATCAGAGTCTTGAGGAGGACGCCCAGCCTGCAGATGCAGGTGAGAAGAAGAAGAGTTTTTCCACCTTTGGGAAGGACTCCCCAAACGAGGAGGGCTCGGGGGATACCAGCACATCCTCTCTGCTCTCGGAAATGAGCAGCGTGTTCCAGCGCCTCCTACCCCCTTCCCTGGACAGCTACCCTGAGTGCAGCGAGGCGGATCGGTCCAACTCCCTGGAGCGCCGCAAGGGACCTTTGCCAGCCAAGACGGTGGGTTACCCGCAAGGCGTGGCCGCCTGGGCAGCCAGTGCGCATTTTCAGAGTCCCACCACCAGCCCTGGCCCCCCACTTGGAACTCACTCCAGCGTGCAGCCTTCTTCGAAATGGCTGCCGGCCATGGAGGAGATCCCCGAAAATTATGAAGAAGATGATTTTGACAATGTGCTCAACCACCTCAACGACGGGAAACACGAACTCATGGATGCCAGTGAGCTAGTGGCTGAGATTAACAAACTGCTTCAAGATGTCCGCCAGAGCTAGGAGACTGTCGCGAAGCAGTTTTGTTTCCATATATGTGGAAATAGGGAACAGAGAAAACCCTGGAAGAACCGGCATCGCCAAATAGTTGCATTTATCATAAATGTGTCTGTGTATATTGAATATTAAATACTGTATTTTCGTATGTACACAATGCAAGTGTGATTATTTTAATCTGTATTTTAAAAATACATTTGTACCTTATATTTATGTGTAATTTAACAGACAAATTTTATTTTTTTACTCCCGTGACAAACATGTCTTTCCTAATCATGTAGAAACTAGCCACTGTTCAAATAGGATGTAGTAGTGAACCACAAAGTATAAAGGCACTGTGTAGATTAGTTATGTTGGGGAAGAAATTGCTATGCTGTAGGAACAACCCCACTAGAGCATTATACGATTCTTAGTTTCGTTAAGTGATCCAGTTTCTTTTTTCAATGCTTAAAAAATAAAATTAAGCATCAGTAAAAATATTAAACTATTTTATTATTATCATTATTTTTACTGCTCTCTGCTAGTTCCGCTAGTTCAATTACAGCAAGATTGAAACATGAGGTGAAATTTCATTTTAGGACTGGGAAGTACCTTTCACAGACAATGATGAAACTAGGGCTAGAGTCCATGCTTCCTAACCCCCAGGGCCCTACTATTCTGGGGCGTCACACTGGCCCTTTCTTGAGAATATTTCTCCTGAAGTATTACTGTCTATTTGCAATCAAGGTAAACAATGGATTTCATTCCATCCTTGTAACAGTAGACACGCTCCAAGGAAATGGAATCTGTCCTTTAAATGGGTAACAGTATGCATTCTAACAGCAGAAAGTATTAGTGGATGAAAACCATTATGTCGGTGTCCCTCCTAGGGTCGTAAATGTAATTGATTTATTCTGAAACTGTTTTATTTGAATCTTCCCTCTCTTCTCACAATACTTGAACATTTTTATCTTCTGCAATGTTTTTGCTATAACTATTCACTTTTAGCCTTTGTCTCCAGTGCATGATCTCATATTTTGCTTTTATTTTTAGTATAAGACCATTTATAAAATTATGATTTTGTTATTGCAATTCTGTTGTATTTGTTGTGTGACAAACAACAAATTCTTTAATTATAGTGCTGTTATCTCTCTGTGTGGAATGCTTTGGTAAAGGAGATCTTTATTATGACTGTTTTCATTTATGACCAAGCTTCTATTAATGTTATTTCTATGAATACACTATCTTGATTGTACTCTCCAGAAAATTTTGCTGTCAATGAAAATAAAAGGAAAATTAAAGTAAAGCTAAAGAACTGTCCATAAATCAGAGTCCTGTTCTACATATATGTTCAAAAGCTTTGCATGAAGTATATCCTTCATGAGAGGATAATTCAGTTTTGAGTTTTGAATGATAAAGAGGGAACATTCAGCTGGCTTGGCAAACAAGAAAAACACAATGGAAAAGGCATGAATTTGAGGCCTGTAATGGGAATGAAAGAAGTCTACCATATTCCCAGTAGATTAAAGAATTTAAATGCATTTGAAGTGTAAAGAAAAAAAGAATAATCAAATAGTAACGCTTGAACATTTTTCAAATTAAAAAAAAAATTCTTTCTCAGAACATTTTGTATTAAGTTGGGTCAAAAAAAAAAAATGTGCCTTACAATGTTTCCAAGAGGTGAAAATATTATCTTCCTTGGTTTACTAGCAGGGAATTGAAATATGAAGAAAGTTAAATAGCCTAAAAGAGGCTAAACTCATATATTTTACATCTCAAATGAGCACCACATCAAATAGATGTGTTATGTCTTCTAAAGGGCACATTTTCCTTTATAGGAAGGATTGCAGTTACAAGGGAAATTTCCGTTTATCTTCCAGTACATTACCCACACAAATGCTACATTTTTTTTTTTTTTTTCAAATTCACTTCCTGGGGCGCCTGGGTGGCTCAGTTGGTTAAGCGACTGCCTTAGGCTCAGGTCAGGATCCTGGAGTCCCAGAATCGAGTCCCGCGTCGGGCTCCCTGCTCGGCGGGGAGTCTGCTTCTCCCTCTGACCCTCCCCCCTCTCATGTGCTCTCTGTCTCTCTCATTCTCTCTGTCTCAAATAAATAAATAAAATCTTAAAAAAAAAAAATTCACTTCCTTTCAGTACATATTATCATTAAGAAAAAAAATTTCATAAGAGCACTGTTCTTAATTTAAAGCACCACTAGTAATTAGGAAGCAAAGCTGGAAATCAATGTTTAAATAATGTGAAGTAAATAAAATGCAAAATTATACCAAATACAAAACTTTTGTGTATTGTCTGTATAGTAAAGCTTCCATGTTTCAGACTCCTTGCCTCTCCAGCCTTTTCCACTTATTATGGCTTTCCAGACCCACAGGTAAAGGGGATATTAGTGCAAGATTTTCACTTTTCACTCCTGTTCCTCTCACAGATAATATAATCTCAGTGAAAGCTCGACTCTCTGGTGCTATCACAGCAATTTAACCTTCCGTCAATTTACATTTTCTCTTCTTTGATACCATGCCCCTCCTCAGACTGAAACAACTGAAAAGCACTTAAATCAAGGAGGTTCTTTTTTCCAATCATGATCTCTTAATCCCTTTGTCCCCATTCAGTTCCTTTAAATGTTCTTCAGTGAGAGAGAGAGAGAGCAGAAACAGAGGGAGAGGGACAAACTGATTCGCCACTGAGCAGGGAGCCTGACGTCTGACTTGGGGCTTGATCCCAAGATCCCAGCAGAGATCCTGACCCGAGCCAAAGTCAAACGCTTAACCGACTGAGCCACCCAGGCACCCCAGTGATAATCTTCTATTATTAGGATCATCTTCCAAAAATGTAATTCAATACTGAATCTGTTGCTTAATAAATCGTCCTTTAAAATGTTTATTTATAGGATGATTAGAATTGGCTTTCTTCAAATTCTTATAGGTTATTAACATTGTTATTCATTTATCATTTCTTTCTTTCTTGGTATTTAGCAGATGAGACTT
This sequence comes from Mirounga leonina, assembly GCF_011800145.1. Taxonomy (NCBI): domain Eukaryota; kingdom Metazoa; phylum Chordata; class Mammalia; order Carnivora; family Phocidae; genus Mirounga; species Mirounga leonina. Next base: position 46,399,754 of record NW_023270454.1, read on the forward strand.
ATGACTTTATTAATCGTTTAATTTCTTTCTCCTTCTGTCATACATCTATCAAATTTACCACTTGCCAATAGATAACTATTCAGGCAAAAAATGGTTAAACTACTCTTACTGGAGTTACTGAAGAAGGCTCATTTGTGAAAATCATCTTAGAATCCTTGTTTCATTGTTTCGATACCAGCTAATGTCCGAAAACTTTCAAAACTGAGTTTGAATTATTGACACATTAAAATTCAAACATTGTGAGGGGCGCCTGGGTGGCTCAGTCGTTAAGTGTCTGCCTTCAGCTCAGGTCGTGATCCCAGGGTCCTGGGATGAAGCCTCACGTCGGGCTCCCTGCTCGGCGGGAAGCCTGCTTCTCCCTCTCCCACTCCCCCTGCTTGTGTTCCCTCTCTCGCTGTGTCTCTCTCTGTCAAATAAATAAATAAAATCTTAAAAAAAATAAAATAAAATTCAAACATTGTGAATCTATTTACAAATTAGTTGTGTGGGTGAAAAAGGTATTCCTTGACTTAGCAATTTTCAATCCCCCATGAAATCATAGAACTGATAGAACACAGTTCAGGTAATTAGCCAAACTAGTGAAAAGGTTTGGTGTTCCTGTTTCAACTGAATATATCGTGAATGTATCATCACAGTATCAAAGATTGGGGATGTGCTGAACTCTGAAAGGCAATAAATATTGCTTTGTAAAATTAAATTCAAACCATACAAAAGTTTTAAAGATATATGTTGAGTCTTAAAAAGAGTACAGGCATTTTAAAAGACCCAGCATATTGTTTTCCTCAATTGCAAGTTAAATTCATAAAACAAAGCTATCTTATATGTAGAAGCTGTCTTATATATTGTGAAAGTATGAGTTACCTTACTGATTGTAATCATTTTTAATGTATCAGGATGTTTCCAACTGTGAAGGATAGAAATAACTTTATGTGGTTACATAAAGTTTTAATTTGATAAATGAAGCTATTTGAGCCATTGCAGATTCATCTCATTCAGTTTAGTTCCCAGAACAAACAATATGTCACTTTTTTGAAATAAGTAAATGATATCGAAGGTACTAGATTGCAATTGAAAAACCTTTATTGCCCAAGTTGTGGCTCAGTCTTCATCTGTGTAACTGAAGTCATAGTCAAGTATATACAATCTGTATACCAGAAATAATAGGACCTTTAATATACTCTAAGCCCATATATATCTATATATATGTATATATATAGATATTCAATATATATTGAATAGGTAGACACTGTATAACAGATCTGAAAGTGATAGTATATGCTTCAAATTAATTTATATTTTTATTATATGCTAACTTATACAACTTGTGGAACTGTTAGAAGAATTTTATGAGGATTTGGCATTGCAAAAATTGCTACCAAAATTTACATACTTCTTGACTTTTAAAATTGCAATATCCTACTCTGGCACTTTAAAATAATAGTTTTTTATTTCCTTTTATGACTTCTGCAAGTTGCTCCTAATTCTTGTTTGCTTTTTCAGATTTTAATCTTTTCAATTTATTTATTTTATGGTACTCTTCCTTGATAATTTACCCTACTGTCCACATTTTATAGCAATCTTTTCCAAATTTTTGCATGCATATAGCTCTTTATATAACCACTTAGATTTTATCAAATTTTTCCACATATTTTCTTTGTTATTAATATAACAAGGATCATATTTTTGAGATATGAAACTAATACCTTTTCATTCTCAATAAACCTTGTTCCTTTAACTCACTATTTTAATGGAAGAGTAAATTTATACAGTTAAGAATGAAGGGGTCATTTCTGTTGTTCTGTTTTAAATTAAATGTGTTTGAGTGCCTAGGGAGACATTAGTTTAGAAAACTCTATTTATTGAGGAGGAATTTTTCTTTTCTAAATATAAGACCCTTCTTTTTATGTATTAAGGATTGGGCCAGGAAAGGTAAGCTTGGAATCTTAGTATGAGCCAAAGTTAAGTGTAAGGAAAGAAATGTGAAAGTAAGAAAGACCCATTGCCATGAAAAAGAAAGATAACTCAGGCAACTGTTGAGAGCATAGAGCCCTAAAGGTGAATAAATTGAGAAAGGCAAAATCTCAGATGTTAGCATTTTCTATAGTCTCACCTCCAGTGATCTTTAAAAGAACCTGTAGAACAAAGCACAACTTTGGGAGAAGATGTTTCTCCTTTCCCGGACTTTCCCCGCACAGGAGGGCAGATGTGGAAAAACTGGTTCCAAGGTCAAGGTGTGCGTGCCTCTGACATAGCATCCTTCCTCCTTACTACCTTTGGCTGGCCTGCAGAAGATTCCAATTTCCTTTCTTACCCAAATCGGAGAGGGGCTGAGAATATAACTGTACTACATTTCAAAGTGCTTTTATCTAAATGAAGGAACGCTTTCTAAAAGGCCAGGTACATTCTTGTTTTATTAAAAGGTTCAATCTGCAGCTTAAAAGAACTAACCACGCAATATTCTAGACAGAAGAGACAGACTTCTTTGGAAGTAGATCTTTGTGTTAGCCAGAGTTTTAGGTTCCAAAAAATCTACACAACTTCCAGTGGATCTTGTTCCATGAGATGCAACATCCAAAAAATGCAATTAAGAATATTTTATGGGGGTGCCTGGGTGGCTCAGTCGGTTAAGCGTCTGCCTTCAGCTCAGGTCATGATCCCAGGTTCCTGGGATCGAGCCCCACATCGGGCTCCCCGCTCAGCGGGAAGCCTGCTTCTCCCTCTCCCACTCCCCCTGCTTGTGTCCCCTCTCTCACTGTCTCTTTTGCTGTCAAATAAATAAATAAAATCTTTAAAAAAAAAAAAAGAATATTTTATGAATTCTGACTAGAAAAATATTTTCCTGTCCCTGACTTGTGATTTGGATCTGTTCTGCAAACTCATGCCCGGAGACTGTGCATGTGGATTGCATGAACTTCCTCTGTAGAATTTTGGTAATTGCTGGGTGTAGGGTGGCAAATACACAAGAAGATCATCTGACAACACAGTGTCATTGTAGGAAAAGTCTACAAAGGACCAACTGCTACAACTGACTCAGTTCTTCACTGCATTTTCTCCCTTTCCTTTCTCCTCACTTTCTTCTTGGATGACAACTGAGCAGAGGGGCAGCATACAAATCATTCCTTTAATCATTCAGCAAGCAATCATTGTGTACATACCATGTATTAGACACTGTTCTAGATATTTGAAATACATCGATGAATAAAAAAGACAAAAAGGGAAATGGAAACTGCTACACACCTATTAGAAAGGCCAAAATCCAATACCAAAGGCTGGCAAGGGTGTAAAGATATGAGAATTCTTCCTATGCTGCTGATGAGAATGCAAAATGGTACAGCCACTTTGGAAGATAGTTTGGAGATTTCTTTAAAAAACATAATTGTACTATATGATCCAACAATCATGCTTCTTGGTATTTACCCAAGGGCTTTAAAAACATATCCACACAAAAACCTGCAGAAAGATGTTTATAATAACTTTATTCATAGTTGTTAATACTTGGAAGCAACTAAGATGTCTTTCAGTCAGTGAATGAATAAATGTATACTAGGTCCCATCTAGATAATGGAATAGTGTTTAGTGCTAAAAAGAAATGAGCTATCAAGCCATGGGAAGACATGGAGGAGTCTTAAATGCATATTACTACATGAAAGCAGCCAATCTGGAAAGGCTACCCACTGTATGATTCCAACCATAAGACATTCTGGAAAAAGCAAAATAATGGAGAAAATAAAAAGATCAGTGTTCATCAGGGATCAGGCCGGGGTGGGGAGGGATGAACAGGCAGAGCACAGAGAATTATTAGGGCAGTGAGAATACTCTGTATGATACCTTACTGATGCACATCTGTCATTACCCATTTGTCCAAATCCCTAGAATGTAAAGCACAGAGGGTGAACAGTAATGTAAACAATAGACTTTGGGTAATTCTGATGTGTCAATGTGGGTTCACCAATTGCAACAAATGTACCACTCTGGTGGGGGATGTTGCTAATGGGGGAAGTTTTGCATGTATGGGTTCATGGGGTATAGAGGAAATCTCTGTTTTTTCATCTCATTTTTGCTGTCAATCTAAAATTGCTCTAAAATAATCAAGTCTTAAAGAGTGTGGGGTGTAGGGAGAAGAAATGAAGACCAAAGCCTGTAGGCAGATACTTCCCATCCACTGTAATAAGCAAGAGGACAGTGAAATGACCGGAGGCATTGCTTTGTTTACCTGTGCATCCCCAGTGCCTAAAACAGCACCTGGACCATTATAGATGCTCAATAAATATTTGTTGAATGCATGGTTGATTATACATTTTTTCCTGAACCCATATGCTACCCAGGGAGAAAGACTGAAAAAAATATTGCATTATTACCATAAAAATCTGAGTTATTACCCAACCATGCTTAAGTATTAAGCCTCAAAAAACTTAGGCAGTATAAAATAAAATAAAATCCAGTGTTTTCTGCCCACAGCAGGAACTGGAAATCAAGAAAAACTGACACTAGATATGACTTCAGATGTCTATTTATTTTTCACTTTTCACAGGACCACTTAGGTATTTTGGGATATTTTGCCCTTTTCCTTGGGCATTTTTTTCTAGATCAGGTGGCACAATCAAAATCTCAAAGTTGATGTTCCAGAGCTACTTCTTTCTGTCAGAATAACTTGAAATAAGTCACATGACAAATGAGCAACTGGGTCTTCACGCTTGTACTACAATGTTGATAATAAGAACACTATTCACCTCAATTGAAACAAATAATGAACTTTAAATTAGATGCGGAAAACACAGAAGAATTTAAAACAGGAACAATCCATTTCCTTGTGTCATTTTTCTATAGGAGAGCTCATCAACTCAAGAGCAGATATGAAGAACTAAATAAGTGATTTTACCAGATGGATTGTAAGGAAAAATAATTTTATATGAAAAAGAGAAAATATCATTTATAGTGTTACTTTTAGTTGTGGAAGATGAACAGTTACAAAAATAAAATCAAAATGAATAACTTTTCAAATATAGCAGAAGTTTCTTTCTTCTTATAAAACAGTCTTAAGTGAAATTCATTTGAGGACCAGTCTCATGGAGACTCTACCATCATTAACCCATCATTTCCAGGGTTACCTGGGGAAGGATCTCCTTTCCAGCCAGACACATAGGAAATAGCCATGGAGTAGTACACTGAAGAGGTCATTAGGGACCAAGCCTGAAAGTGTCATATGTCACTTCCACTGAGAAATCATTGGCTAGAAACAGTCATATGGCTATGTAGTGAGGCTACTAAATGCTGCCCGCTGTATTTTGATGAGTAGCACAGTGCCTACCACACAATCTTTAGGAATTCTTCACTCTCAGAATGTCACTACTTGTCATTCATATAATTTTTGTGATAATTTCCAGTTTATTCCTCTAATCCCTGCACTAGAATCTCAACGCCTTGACAGAGGGAGTGTAGATTTTTATTTTTGGTTTATTTTTGTGTCTCCAGAGACTAGTACTGTTTTTGGCCTGTCAAAGATAATTTATGAATAAGCAAAATAAAATGATAAAACAAAACAGCATTTAAATCTTACACAGTAATCCTTTTTTTAAAGATTTATTTATTTTAGAGAGAGAGACTGTGTGTGTGCGTGGATGGGGGAGGGGCAGAAGGAGAGGGAGAGAGAGAATCCTCAAGCAGATGCCACACCGAGCAGGGAACCAGACCCGGGTTCTGTCTCACAACCCGTGAGACCATGACCGGAGCCAAAACCACTTAACCCACTGAGACACCCAGGCGCTCCTCTCTACATAGTGATCCTTAACGGCTGGGGCTGAGGGCAGGGAGTGTGATGGGAAGGGTTAGTGGATATAGTTATTAACAGAATCAACCTTTCTTCAAAATAAATATGGACTCTTTCCCAAATTCTAATAGATATCAAAAAACCACTTCCCTGATTAGGAGGGTGGGGAGGGTTGCTGGTGGAGACTGCCTGCAAAGCAAGTGAGGAAAATCTTTATGGTAAAGAAAGTGTTCTCTATTCTGAATGGGGGTAGTAGATTACTTTGGTCAAAACTCATCTAAATGTACATTTAACATCTGTGCATTTTATTGTTTTCAAATTATACCTCAATAAAATTGAAAAAAAATCACAATTAAAAAATATGGCTAAGAAGCAAAAATTAAGAAGAATATGGAAACTTCTCACCGAATCCAATCAAATATTCTCTAGTTCAACAAGTCAGTTTGTAGAAAGTCCCCAGCAGGATACTCTATACAATGTTGCATTGGCAGTACTCAGTTCCATGACTTAAGTACTTGTTATAACTTAAGATTTCTTAGGGTAGAGAGGATCTATTAGACCTAATCATCTTAATCTCTATACCATCAGCTGTGACAAGGACAGCAGTGCTGAAGAAGTCTTCATGAACAATGAAGATCAAACTTCATTTAAGGAGCCCTCCCACATTTAGGAAAAAACCTTATGGTTTTTTGTTTGTTTGTTTTGACAGAAACCCAGATTGTCACACAAGATCTATGTGCATCACCAGGGTAGCAAATATTGAGAAAAAGTAGGTCTATCCCCCCCCCCCCAAGTATATTGTGTATGCGTATATAATGTATTTAACAGATAGAATTCTTACCGAGTTTTCTGAAAGTACATTTGGAACATTTCATGGCAGATATAATGTAAGAGAAATGTGAGACTTACCCAGAACTATCTCATGAAGATTTTGAGCAGCAAGTAACAAGATTGTTGCTCCCAAATTATAACAATGAAACAGCCAGAGAAGCTGTCAGAATGAGAGATAGACCCAGCCTGTCAGTTTAGAGCCTACACCATGCATTCCACATCCCCCAAAGGATTAGGGGATACACATGAAATTAATGACAACGCCACTCACCACTGAAAAGCGGTTTGCAGACCGCTTCCTCTCCTATTGAGTAAGTCATTGTTGAAGGTTTGTGATTCACAGCATTAGCTCTATTGTGACAACAAAGAAGCAAATAAACTGGCAAAACCAAACAAAAGCATAATCTCTTCCATATCCTTCATTTTTATTATAATGCATGCAGTCTCATAAAAGCAAAGACATGCCATACGTTAAACTAATGTCCCAGACAAAGGAACATATAATGCAACAGATTTACAGAATATCTGGCCTTCAGTAGAAAGAATCTCTCAACTACATAATTTCTTTTAATGTGAAGAGATGCTTCCTGCTCATTTAGTGCGAAAAATCTCTACTGATATTTAACTCTCTGAATTTCAATGAAAATATCCAAATGCACTAATTGCACATATTTTTGATGGTGTTTTTTTTTTAATATTTTATTTATTTATTTGACAGAGAGAGACACAGCAAGAGAGGGAACACAAGCAGGGAGGAGCGGGTGAGGGAGAAGCAGGCTTCCTGCGGAGCAGGGAGCCCGATGGATGCGGGGCTCGATCCCAGGGTCCTGGGATCATGACTTGAGCCGAAGGCAGACGCTTAACGACTGAGCCACCCAGGCACCCCAGATGGTGGTTTTGAATATAACTTGGAATAATCCAGTTTAGTCCATGATAGAACAACGTTTCTTAAATTAATTTTTATTCTGAGTGCTTTTCAATTTTCTTTTCCTGCTAACATGCCTTCGAAAAGTGAACCACTGTTCAGGATATCATATCCTGAGTATCACCCCTGTCTATGAAAAGAAAATTTGATTTAATCACATCTCTTCTTGACTCTTCACACTTTCCTCATTTTATTTGATTCTAGTTCAGGCAAAAAGCTGCTGATGATAAATGTTCTCCTTCAATTTGTATAGTTTATATTTTTCTATCAAGCTCTCAACTGTGTTTTTCATTTGAACAATCTTTTTGACTAAAACTCATAAAAATGAGTCATACGATGGTGAGCGATTGACTAGTTTCAGATTTTGAAAAACTAATAGCAATAACATAAAAATATCAATGCGTGTAGTGCTTAACAGTACAGAAATTGCCTTTCTATTCAGTATCATGCTGTTTTAATTATTATAAGTTTAAAATGATAGAGCTAGAGAAATATAATCCCTCTTTCTCTTTCCGTCTCTCTATTTTCAGGACATTTCTGGCAATTTTATTCCTATTTTAACTTTGGAATCAATTTGTCTAGTTTCCAAAAATATTCTGTTGGTATATTTACTAGGATAACATTAAATTTATAGATTAATTTCAGGGAAAACTGGACCATAAGACCATAAGAACTTATGATGTCACATATTCTTTTCTAAGAATGTGTCTTTTGGGACACCTGGGTGGCTCAGTTGGCTAAGCGTCTGCCTTCGGTTTAGGTCATGATCCTGGGGTCCTGGGATCGAGCCCCACATCGGGTTCCCTGCTCAGTGGGGATCCCGCTTCCTCCTCTGCCCCTCCCTCTGCTCATGCTCTCTCTCTCTAGCTTTCTCTCTCTCTGACAAATAAATAAAATCTAAAAAAAAAAAAAAATGTGTCTTTCCTTCTGCTAAAGCCTTCGTTTATGTTTCTCAGTGGCATGGGTAGTTTTCTTCAAATAAGATTTTATATGTTTCTTGTTAAGTTTCATATTTTATTTTTTGATGTTTTACTCTTCTACCTAGTTATTGTCCATGAGAATCCCATTTAGTCCTATGTATCAATTTTATACCGAGCCCTGTAATTGCTTTGTCTTATTATTTATAATAATGTAAGACAATTATTACATATAATAGTCTTCTAATTGGTCTTTTTAGATTTTCCAAGGGGAAAAAAAATATTATTCTCAAGTACTGATAATTGTAAATTCTCCTTTCCAGTTTTGTTTCTAAATTCATCCCCCAATATATTCTCCAGTATCATTGGCTAATACCTCCAGAAAAATTTATAATCAAAATATTGATAACAAATTTTGTTACTTTATTACTGATTTTAAAGAGAATGCTTCTAATGTTTCCTCAATTGGCATATATATACTATTTTTGCATATACATATAAACATCATCATATAAAAAATATCCTATATTATTATGACTTTTAAATCAATAATAGATGTTGGATTTTACTAAAAATTTTTACCTCTAATGAGATTTATATGACAGTCTCTTTTGACTCACTAAATATGTTGGTTTATATTTATAGCTGTCCTAATATTTAACCACATGAACATTCCAGGAATAAACTGCACTTGCTTTACTATTTATTAAATAAATAGCTGAATTTTGCTACTTATTTTTAAAATGTCTTTAATATGTTTGAAAGGTCTGTGGTTTGCTTTTGTGTATCCTTAATGGGATTTTGGTATCAATGTGATACATACATTCTAAAAGAGATAGGAAATTTTCTTTTCTTTTCTTTTTTTCCTGTGGTCTGAACAATTGAAGTTTAATTGCAGTTATTTATTACTTGAAGTTTTGGAAGAATTGCCTTGTGAGACCATCTGGATAATGGCTATTTGGCAACTTTATTTCTTGAATGGTGAATCATGTATGTAGTTGTCTAGAGGCACTTTTTCTAGTTAGTTTTGGTAGGTTTTATTTTCCAAGAAAAGCATTCATTTCATTCCTGTTGTTGAACTAATTTGAAAAGATTTGAAAAGATTAGTTGTTTAGAATTCTACTAATTTCTACAATGTTTGTTTTTATTTCTTTATTGTCATTGATAAGGTTAGAAAACTGCCCTGTTTATGTATGTTATCAATTTTATTCATGAAAAAGAGCAATAGGCTTGATTTATTGGTTCTAACATTTAACTGCTTAAATTTATTTTTTTTGTTGTTTTTCGCTTCTTTCCTTACCATTGTTTTATCTTTTTTCAAACATTCAAAATTGATTGCATGCTGCTTTTGACATTATGTATTATGTTTCCTCTGTGCACTATTTTAGCTGTGTTTTTCTTAAGTTTAGAAATGTAAATTTTAATGGATGTAATTTTCTAAATCATTTCCAATTTGATTTTTTGGTGCATAGATAAGGCTGGTATGCCTTTACCCATTTATTTTTAGTCGATATAAATATCTTTGTGTTAAGAATGTTTTTTACAGAATATTGTGCTTTGTAGTCTAACACGAAAATGTTATTCTTTTTTTTTTTTTTAAGATTTTATTTATTTGAGAGAGAGAGATAACGAGAGAGCAAGAGCAGGGGGCAGAGGGAGAAGCAGGCTCCATGCTGAGCCGGGAACCCATTGTGCGGGTCTCTCCCAAGGTCCTGGGATCATCACCTGAGCTGAAGGCAGACACTTAACCGACTGAGCCACCCAGGTGCCCGAAAATGTTATTCTTTTAATAAATAAGTGTAGTTAAATTACAGTTATGTTAGTTTTCTTTTTTAAGATTATTTATTTATTTATTTGACAGAGAGAGACACAGCGAGAGCGGGAACACAAGCAGGGGGAGTGGGAGAGGGAGAAGCAGGCTTCCCGCTGAGCAGGGAGCCTGATGCAGGGCTCGATCCCAGGACCCTGGGATCATGACCTGAGCCAAAGGCAGACGCTTAATGACAGCCACCCAGGCACCCCTACAGTTAGTGGTTTGACATATGTTTTTGCCATGGCTATTCAGATTCTATGTTTAGATTATCCTATATATTGTTTCCTTTTGTGATTTTGATATTAGTTAGTTTCATTTTTTTCTTATTTTTTTTTAATTTAATCTCCTTTTTAGACAATGTCTACTAACTTCGTACTACAGGCTAAGGCATTATTCAGTGTTTCTATTTCCTTTTCCCTCTCTTTTTATTCCCTGTATTTCCCTATCTTGATTATTTTTATGCATTAAAATACACATATAACTTTATTTATACCATTAAATGGTATCATTTAACTTGTATTTATGAAACATGAAACAGTCATCCTATTCACCATAGTTCCCATCGCTTTCCTTCTACTATAATTTTAGCCATGTCATCCCTACATGTTCAGGGCATGTAATATTTTCATTTTATGTATAATCATATTTGCCACAATTGTTTTTATCCTGGCTTTTTAGGTAAATTAATTTAATGCCCATTGTTAGTTCTTTTGCCATAGTGTCCTTGATGCTTAAATAAATTTTACGGAGAATATTTAGATTACTCATTCCTCCTTCCAAGGCTTTATACACACTGCTGTCCTGCTTCTGGTGGTGGATGATGCAACAAGGCATCAGGAGCCCAGAATAATTTTGTTCCCTTTAGAGATGACTTGATCTTTTTTGCTTGGATTTCAAAATATTTTTTTTCCTGTTTATTCAAAGTGCAGTGAAATCTACTAGACTATATTTCAGTGTTCATATAATGATTGTTCTGTGTCAATTTCTCTTGTGATAGGGGTCTTTTCTTTATATATTCACACCTTTTATTTTTGTAAAGTTTATATTATTTTTATTTTATTTGGGAAGGTTTTGTTTTATTATACCTCTGAATAGTTGTACTGCTTTCTTGTCTAGTAATTATTTTGTATTCTTTTGGGACACCAACTTTTCGAAATGAAATACCACTTGCTTTTCTTTCCTATCATTCATTATTCTCTATTTTTAAAAAAACTTTTGTCATTTTGTCATTCATCTATGTTTTTTGTTTGTTTGTTTGTTCCAGTCCTATCCTCCATGTCAGTTATTGTGTTTTCAGCAGCATCTGATTCATTAGTTGATAAATCCAATGAGGATTCATTTCCTTGATGGTTTTGTATACATGTGGATCTATGTTTGCTCCCGTGCTTTGCCTGTTCATATTTTATTTTCTTTTGAATTCTCACCATAAATCCCTGAGATTTCTGAACTATATTTTGTGTTTTTGTTTTTTTTTTATTAAGGTGGTCACTTGAGAACGCTTCTATGCAAATATGGCTTCTGTTTGTGACTCTTCTTTTAGGCTTGTCTTGTATGAATCCTGAGGCTTTATTTCTAGAGCAGTTCCTCTAGGGTTTAGATGTTGAACTAAGTTTCTAAACTATTGTTTGATTGGTCAATTGTTCACAGAGTAGACCATTATTTGGAGAATGTACTTTGGTTCTTTTTCTGAATTCTAAAACTGAGGGAATCTGTATTAGTTTCCTAAGACTGCCATAATAATTACCACAAACTGGTTGACTTAAAACAACTGAGATATATTATCTCAGATCACTATGTGCCAGAAGTCTGAAATCAAAGTGTCAGCAGGGCCATGGTTCCTCTGATGTCTCTTGAGGAGGACCCTTCTTTTTCTCTTCCAGCTCTGGTGGGTCCTGGCATTTGGCTTGAGGTAGCATAACACCAGTCTTAACCTTCATGACCTTCTCCCCCTTGTATTTTTCCCTTCATTTAAAAGGACACCTATCATTGGATTTTGATCTTATCTTGAGATCGTTAATTTAGTTACATCTTCAAAGACTCTTCCAAATAAGGTCACATATACAGGTTCTGAGTGCACATATTGTTTTGAGGTCCTCTATTCAGTCAACTATAGGATCTTAGTGTGTTTCTATCTGCCCTTCTGACTGGCAAAAATGGTCATTCTCTCTTCATAATTTATCGTTTGAGGTTATAAATATCTCTATGTTTTATCAGAACATGAGTCTTATTTTTCTTACTACTTTTTTCAAGTTTTATTGAGCTATAATTGACATATAACAATGTATAAGTTTAAGGTGTACAAGGTGTTGACATGCTGTAAGTATATATATCAAAATGATTACCATGATAACATTAATTAACACCTCCATTCCATTATATAATTACCATTTCTTTTTTGAGGCAAGAACACTTAAGATTCACTCTCTGTGATATTCAGGTATACACTATAGTATGATTATCTTTAATCACTATTCTGTACAATAGACAGCCAATTAAATAAATTATTGACAGGGAAGGGTTTACTAATGCCATATTCTTTATTGTTTTCCAGCTGTTTTATAGTTTCTTTCTCCTTTTTTTCCTCTCTTACTATCTTTCTTTGTGACTTGATGATTTTCCACAGTGATATGCTTTAATTTCTTTCTCTTTTTATTTTGTGTATCTACTGTAGATTTGGGGTGTTTGTGTGGTTACCATGAGGCTTACAGAAAACATCTTATGGAAATACAGTTTACTTTAAGCTGATAGCAACTTAAATTTATTACATATAAAAGCTGGACCCTTTCATTCCCTTCCCTCCACATTTTGTGCTTTTGATCCATTAGCATTATTGTATCTATAGCTATATTTAATACATGTGTCCTTTATCCTTTATATTAGAGTTAAGTGATTTACACACAGTATTGGAATATTCTGAATTTGACCAAACACTTATCTCTCCCATGTGTTTACATGGATTTGTTTTCATGTTACTAATTAGCCTCCTTTCAATTCAGCTTGAACAACTCTTTTCAGCATTTCTTGTAAGGCAGGTCTAGTGGTGATGAAAGTCCTCAATTTTTGTTTCTTTGGGGAAGGCTTTATCTCATTTCTAAAGGACAACTTTGCCAGGGAGAGTATTCATAGTCGGCAGTGTTTTTCTTCCAGTACTTGGAATATATTTACCCAGGCTCTCCTGATGAGCACGATTTCTGCTGAGAAAACCACTGACAGCCTTATCGGGGTTCCCTAATAAAGGACTAACTTCTTTTTCACTTTATCTTTGATTTTTTTTAAGATTTTATTTATTTATTTGACAGAGAGACAGCAAGAGCAGGAACACAAACAGGGGGAGTGGGAGAGGGAGAAGCAGGCTTCCCGCCCAGCAGGGAGCCCAATGCAGGGCTCGATCCCAGAACCCCGGGATCATGACCTGAGCCGAAGGCAGACGCTTAACCCACTGAGCCACCTAGGGGCCCCAATCTTTGATTTTTTTATAGTTTTATTAAAATATGTCTTGAGGAAAATCTTTTTGCATTGAATTTGTTTGGGGGACATGCAAGCTGCATGAACTTGGCTTCAAGGGCTGTTGATGTACTCAGCGGTGCCTCAGGTTCAGGGTTAGCGGCCAGAACAGGCAGTGGTGGTGGCTGGAGATAATGGTATGCACACACTTGGCCGTGGGGACTGGCTGAAGGTGTCCGTGTGGTGGCTACAAGGGCAGCTGCAGGTGCAAGTGCAGTGGTGAGGGAGGTGGTCCACAATGGGGATGGGGACCAACTGGGGGTGTGAGAGCCGCTGTGGGAGCCCTAGGTGTCAGCGCGAACTTGCATGACCAGCTAGCTGCAGGTGCAGATACGAGAGTGGGGGCCAGTGATGGGAGTCAGGTCAAGCAGCATGCACGTGTGGAGCTGCAGGGGCTAGTTGCTGGCACATGTGCTGGTGCAGGCTAGTGACAGGAATTGGGACCATCTCCAGATGTCAAGGCAGCTGTGTGGGCCTGGGTTGTTGACATGGGCTTGTATAGCAGTGGGTACTAGCCATGGGTGTGACGGGAGGCAGGGCCAGATCCAGGCCCACGGCAGCTATGGGGGCCTTGGCCATAGATATGCAATCACACAACTATAAGTGCTAGCCATGGGAACACACATGGCAATGGGGGTCAGTTGTAGGGGCCTGAGCTGGCATCTGGCGTGCACAGTCTCAGAGGCTGGGGCTGGCTTCTGGTGCTGATTCCGAGCCCCAGGGTGAGGTGGCAGAGGGAGCAGGAAGAGACGAAGGCAGGTGGTGTCTGCAAACAAAAGAAAACTTCCGGGGCAAAAATCTCAGTAGTGAAATCTGCAGGGGTCTGGGGTGGCTGTGGCAGCCACTGGTTTCCTCAGTGGCAAAAGCTGCTGGGGTCCTCCGTGGAGCAGCCTGCTATGACCCACGACAAGTTCCTCAGCGATGAAAGATAAGGGAGAGGGAGGTCTGCAACATTGGGAAAGGCTGTTCAGGTCTGCGGGGTAGGCTGCTGGGGTCTCCTGCTGAGCAGGCCAGTGGGAACCGTGTGGCTTTGGCTACTGGGCTGATATGGGCAGTCCCTGCCCTTCTTCCCGTTCCTAGCTGTCTCTAGATAGCTTTGCTCGTCTCTGGGTGGGATAAACGTGGACTGGCATTTAGTCAGTGCCCTGAAAGGCTGGGAAAGCTGGTTGGTTGCTCACCAGGTTCTCCTTTTCCCAGTTAAGGGAAGTCGCTTGTGCCAGGAGTTCCCTCTTGCTACTGAGCAGAGCTGGCCTGGGGAATGGGATTGAAGCATATCGAGACTGTTCTTCCTACCCTTTTGCTGTAGCTCTTCTTGAGTTTTTGGCCCTGCTGTGTTGCTGAACCTTCTTAAATGGACTCCCGAGCTCTCGCAGAGCTGTTTTCATTCGTGGATGGTAGAATGATTGTTCTTCGTGGGGGGATGGAGGCTAGGGTCTCCTACTCCACCCTCTAGTTGATACTACTACTTCTCTGATTACTTCTGTTGATTTTGAGGTGATATGCAAAAAAGGGAGAGACTTCTGTCATTAAGCCACTATTTTAAAATTCTTAGTCTCCCTTTTTTTTAAACATGGAGTTCAACTTTACAGAGGTAATGCAATCGATTGAATAGATATACTTTAACTTGTTGTGTGCAAATCTATCTCCAGCTGCAACCATAAGTTATATTCCCTTTATATTAAGAATGAATAATTGTAAATAGATGGGTCACCACCACTTTTCTACAACATTCCTTTCCCAGGAATATTGCCACATTTTTCCCCTGGTGTTTCCAGATGTTTTTGCTCTCCACGTATCAAATCCTACATTATTAATATATTCTTCTGTGTGTTTAATCTTAAATCCTCTGGAACACAGGCACTACTCCAATTACCACAATTTTTCTGTATTCTGTACAGAATTCCCCCATATTGAATTTCTTAAATACATTCTGCAGACTCATTAGCCACATTTTCTAATTCCTACTTCTTGATAGTCTTCTACCTTCCATTCCCATTATTTCATCAAACGGCTCTGACCAAGGCTATGAATAGCTTCCAAGCTGATCAAGCCAGTGGATGCTTTCTGGTTCTCCTTTTATATGACTTTGTACCACATTTGTCACTGTCCACTAACCCATCTCTCTTTAAATCTTGTTATTCCCTTGGTTCTTATATTAAGTATACATTGTATGTAACAACTTACCTCAAGACTTAGTGACTTGGAGCTACAAACATTTGTTATCTCACAGTTTCCGTGGGTTAGGAATTTGGGAGTGGCACAGATGGTGGTTCATGAGGTTGCAGTCAGGATGTTGGCAGGGACTACGGTCTTCTGAAAGCTTAGTTAGGGCTAGATCATTTGCTTCCAAGATGGCTTACTTGTGTGGTTATTGGATGGAGGCCACAATTCCTTACTCTGTGAACATCTTCTTATAATGTGACAGCTGGCTGCCCTCAGAGTGAGTGACTCAAGAAGTGAGTGACTAGGGAGCCACAGTACCTTTCATGATCTGGTCTCCCAAATCACACCACATCACTTCAGCTTTATTCCCAGTCATTAGAAGTGAATCACTAAGTCTAGCCACACTCAAGAGGAGGGAAATCAGGTTCCTACTTCTTGAAGGAAAGGGTATCAAAGAATTTGGGGACTTATTTTAAAATCACTACAATCTTCTAATCATAATGTTCTAAGAACTCTTTCATGGAATCTCTGGATGCTCCTTTTCCATATGTACCTTCTCCTCACTTCTTTTCTACACACTAACGGAACATTGATGTACCTCAGAGATTTGCTCCAGGTGCTCTTTGACTACCTGTCCATTCCACAGAATCCATCCTGGTATTATGATATATAGATATCTAAATGGAAGAAAATGCAAATTATCATTGTGGTTTAGATGTGTCTACCTAAAATGAGAAACCCAGACAAATAGTAGGGTCATAGTAACTCATCCTGGGCATCAGGTTGGGATAGACAGGGAGAGTTGGGGGAATACAACATATTTATACAACATATACCACATAGAGGTATAAAAGCCTCATCCTACCATTTATTTCCTTTTATTGTTGGTAGTCACAGTATTTATTCTAATTAGAAATTTCAAAGCATTGTAAGAGATGAGTAGTTTTTACTTATAATTTCTTTTGTCTGTTTTTCAAAAATGAGACATAGACTAGAACAGTTTGAAAAGTACAGACTTAAAGAATATTGCTTGCCAAGGCTAATTGCTTTTCGATAATGCTACACATTATTTAAGCGGCAATATTTGGAAGGAAGTGATAACAAAATATTATGCATATTCCTATTTTTTGCTTAAAGAAAATGGGTACACCTTAATGAATTTACCCTTTAGAATGGCCCAGGAAATGTCTGAAGAATACAAATTGTCTAACAGTAGAGAAAAGGGTAGTTAGCAATTATTGTTAAAACCTTTGCCTCTCTGCTCTCATATTTTAATGCTAAGGCATCTGGAAAATTTAACCTTTTCCCCTCAGGCAATATTTTGTCTTGATATTCTAGATTCCTGAAATTTTGTGAAAAGATCACTATCCTTTATCTCTTTTCAGTGAATTTTCAAAGGACACAAGCCTCAAATTTATACTCCAAACCAGCCCTGGGGTCATCAGTTCTCTCAGTTTTGCACTTCTAAGTTGCTATACTTCATCACTCAAACTACAGCCTCCATATTACCTACCCAAACATTTCTTTGTTTTCTAAGTGGTTTTATTTTTTTCTGGCACAAATACCAAGGCAACAATGTTGACTCTGCACACTGATGGTTATTTTTAACTTTCTCCAGTTAAAATAAATAGTCTAGATATATGCCAAAGTAACTCTAGCAAAAACAAAAAAATAAAACCCAAAAAACCAAAATGAAAACCCCCCACAAACATTCCTTTGGCAGTTTAGTAATGTATGTTTAATGCATTTTCTTTCCATTTGGAAGATTCACCGTAGGAATCTTAGCTTTTTAATTTTCTCCCAGGTACAGAATAAAAATGTCAAGAGGTTATTTCAGGGCAAATTTTTGGAGAATAATTTGAATTAACATAAAGTTAACATTTCCTAAATGGTCATTTCAGAAACTAGACAATTAACCTTTAGAAAAGACAAAAAAAGAAATATATTGTAACTTTGTTCGAGTATTATTGGCTAAAGACAGAACTCGGAATAAGAAGCACATCTCCTGGACCAACTAAAAACAGTACTATTTATCAGAAACTAATACAACTTCATAGTAAAACACTCCTACCTATAAGGTAAACCCATTCAATGGAATCTATTAAAAAGTGTTAGCTAGAGTTATGAAATAAAATGGCATGAAAAATAAAGATATATATTTTTCAAGTTAAATTAGAACATTTTTTTTAGAAGAGGTTGTGGAGTCTGATAGAAGGGACAGGATGTAAAGGGAAAGTATGATATTTGAGTGATTAACAATTTTAAAGGAGAACGATAAAAACTTCTAAAATTAAAATATTCTTCTGCAAAAAAATTATGTGGAAGACTATAGATCACATGGAACCTTCTACACATGAACTAAATAACCTGCTTTTAAAATTGAACTCAGACTCAGGTGCATCAATGACAATGCTACAACATTGAGTGTTAACTAACACGGGGTGAGATGGTAAGGGGAGGGGGAGGCAGATGGGGGAGGAAACACAGAGGGCATCCTTTGGAATCTGAAATGTTGACTGAGGGTTAAAAAGTAACTCGTGCAAGGGGGAATTTGCCTCTTGTAGAATATCTGGGCACTGAAATCTATTCCAGTAGATAGATGAAGCCAGCTGTAGACTTAAGTGCTAAGACAGTCCATTCTAATGAAGTGCTGAGGTGATGGATTAGGTCTGGGAGCCACTGGTACAGCCATTCACACAGCCTCAAGCTCAAGGCTTGGATGCCACTCATGAGCAAGCTGATAGAAGTCCTTGTGCTTCCTCTAATATGAAGCCCAGAGGACTGGATCTCTCCTCCAGAGTGTGAATTCTTGTCCCACTGTTTAACCATGTGCAGACTTTGAGGGTGACCAGCAACAGGGAAACTATATAAATGCTGCTCTTGTCTCTTTATTTTCCCCAGTACTATTGTTTCAGGTTTCATGTGCTCATTTGCTAGTCAGTCAGCCTTCTTTGCTTAATAGCCTTGTGGATAAGTAAGGTGACATGCTGGTGCTGTTCACTTCTTCAGAAATTATACCTATTATGCATACCTCAAGAATGAATTGAGAATGTGTCAACATATAAGATAATATTATTATTATTAAGATGTTGCAATAGTTAGGACTTACTATCATATTTTCATTACTAGATTTTGAACTCTTAGAACAAATCAAATTGTTCATATTTACATTATGTTACCACATAAACTATTGGGGTGGACAGACTCTAAGGTGGCTCCCCTTTCTGTTGTTCTTGCTTTTGTGTGATCCCCTCTCTTTGAGTGTAGGTGGGCTCAGTGATCTGTTGCTAAACAATAGAATATGATAAAGATCATGGGATGTCATCTCCATGATTGTGTGCCTTAAGATCATGGCTGCCATCTTGCTTGATGACACATTCTATTGGCTTTTGCTGTGGAGTAAACTGCCAAATAGACAAACCCAGGTGTCAAGAAATTGAGGGGGGCCTCTAGGTGGCAGCAAGAAGGGAGCTGAGATGTCCAATTGGTCAGAACACAACAAAATCCTGCCCCAAACCACTTAAGCTTAGAAACCAACCCTTCTTCACTTGAGCCTTATTATAAGGCCCCAGCTCCGGCGGGCACTTTGCACCTTTGTGGAGAAGTTGATGCAGAGGACCCAGGCAAGCCATGTCTAGATTCCTGACCCACAATAACTGTGTTAATTTATAATGCAGCAATAGATAACTAATACAAATATATTTTATTTAGCCATACGTGGCTCTATCTATGTGCATTGTTTTATGAAATGACTGATTTTTATTGATACCACCTTTTTAACTTATTAGATGGAAACATATAGGCAAATGAGAATATTTGTTATTCAGCAAGATCCAACATGAAGACTTTTTTATTCATTTAAACCTAGCGAAGCTCAAAGAACATGGGTTCAGCCCTTTGCTGGAAAATAAAATCAAAATGAATTACCTAATATTAGCACTAAGCCTGGTTCTTCTTACCATACTACAGGAACAGTTTGAAATCAGTGAAGATAGCTATTGGTCCCTTCTCGATATTCTATATTTAATCATTACCTCTCAGTTTAAACTTGTGTTGACATTTAGAAACTTCTCCCCATTAAAATAAGTAAATAAGTGCATAAAGCACACTTTAGGAGGTCCCTCTCCTTTACCCAGTTGGGCAGATGAGAAAGAGGAAGTCATTGGCCCAACCTGCACAGAGTGTAGAGAGGTAAATCATTCCTAGTCTGCCTGCCCCATGTCTCTGGATATAGGTGGGGAGTGGGAGGAACAGTATTCTTATCAAAGTAGAATGAAAACTCTGTCATAGCAGGGATTTTGACTGTCTCCTTTACCATCATATCATAAGAGGCCATCACAGACCTGTTATATAGGAGATGCTAAATAAGCATTTCATGAACGCATTAAAGACTATCCATAGGAACCTGACTAGTCAAAAAAATAAGTTGAAAGACCAACTAATATGTAATATAGAAAAAGGGCATGATAACATATTCCTCTAGATTGTCTAATGCTGCATAACAAATTACTCCAAAACTTAGTAGTGTGAAACAATTATCTTTATTGCTTCTCATGGTTCTGTGGCTTGGCAATTTAGAACACAGCAGGAGTTGCTTGTCTGTCTGGGGCTTCAGTGAGAAAATACAAAGATTTGGGGGCTCGTATTATCTAAAAGTGTGTCTGACAGTTGCTATGGGTTATTAGCTGAGGGCGTGGCAGGAGCCATCAACCTGATGACGGCACATAGTCTCTACACGTGGCTGGGGCTTCCTCAAATACAGCGTGTGTATCCCAAGAGCAAATATCTCAAGAGAGATGAGAGAGAGATGCTAGTGGAAGTTGTATTGGCTTTTAGGACCTAGCCTAAAAAATCACACAGCATCACTCTGGTGCCACATTGGTTGAGAGAGTTGCAAATTTCACTTAGGTTCAGGGAAGGTAACAAGGCCTCACTTCTTGATGGGAAATATTAATGTCACATCATATATTTAAGGGTATGGAATGAGATGCACACTGGTGCACCAATCTTTGGGGCAAAATGATCTGCTACATTTCCTCTAACTATAAAAAGTAATTATATATATATATATAGAATATAATATGCAAATATAAGGAGAAAGAATACTGGCTTGTGAGTCAGGGAGGAGACTGACTTCCTTTTCTCATATTCCTAATTTACTCTGTAAAACTTATTAACTTAGGGTGCTACTTTTTGTAAAATTTTCTTTCTCTATCTGTGATAAAATGACCCCTTGAGTTCTGGATTCTAATGTATTTTGTTATCAATAATTGAAATATACTGACTAATTCTCAAGGTAAAGTTAAATAAAGGCATTGTAATCTCACACTTTTATAGCTTTTGGAAATAGGAGTATGGGAATTTTTTTAAAGAGGGCTAAGATCTCTTTTTCTGGATAATCTTCAAATTATATTACATGAAAGGATACAAAATATAAGTAAGTGTTCTGAAGTCAACTTGCTTGGATTCAAACCCCAGCTCCTTCACTTGTTTAAATTGGAGAAATCACTTTGTATTTCTGTGCCTTTGTTTCCTGATCTGTAAAATTAACATAACAATACTTACTTTATGGAGTTGATGTTAGGAATAAATAGGTTAAAAAGCAATGTGTTGCACATAATGAAATTCAATATATGTTAACTGTCATAGCTGTTATTGTTATCATTAAATAGTTCAGTTGGTTGCACACCACTCACTGTATTGGAGAAGATAGGCAGGGAGCCATTACAAAAGAAAATATAACATGACCATTAAACTTATAAATAGCATAATATAGCAGCAAAACCAGTGAAAGTAGTTGCTTTGGGTTGAATTGTGTCTCCCCCAAAACTATGGCCATGCAAATATGACCTTATTAAAGGGTCTTTGCAGATGTAATTAGGTTAAGGATTTTGACATGAGATCATCTTAGATTATTTGGGTAGACCCTACATCCAATGACAAGTGTCCTTATAAGAGACTGAATTAAAGAAGACACAGAGAAGAAAGCCATGGGAACACGGAGGCAGAGACTGGGGCTCTGAAGCTGGAGGCTAGTGAAAACCTGGAGTCACTGGAAGCTGGAAGTTGCAGGGACGGATTTTATCCTGGAGATTTTGGAGGGAGCACTGCCTTGCTGACACCTTGATTCTGGACTTCTGGTTTCCAAAATTAGAATAATTTTTTTGTGGATTTAAGCCACTGAGTTTGTTACAGCTGCCCTAAGAAACTAATACAGTTGCCAATCTGGTGGTTCCTTTTTTTAGTACACAGGGTATATGACTTTATCTTCCCTGTTTTCTTGTTGGCAGACAATAGCTAACATTCAATTTTACAGACTGTAGCTGTAGCTGCTAAATGTTTTTGATTAAACTGCCATGTATGGCTATCATTGGACCCAATTTAAAAAACTAGAACTTGGGATGTCTTTTCAGCCCACAACACAACCTCTAAGTTGTTCTTGGTTTAGTACGTTAACCATAACTGGCCGTGAGGTGGCCCTATGTTAGTGACGGATGCAGGTGGCTGTGAGTGTGATCTACTTAAGACGTTTCAATACCCCTGCGAGAAATGCTGCTTTTGTTAAAAGATTTTTATTTTCCCATAAGAAAGCCAAACATTTGTAAATACATTCCTAAACTGCCCTTGATCATTCTTTCCTTCCCAAAATAAATTGTTCTGCTAAGAATATATGATATCTTTAGTTTGAAATTGGCTATTAATGTTGGAAAATGTGTTTTAGGAGCCCAACTGAATGGATATTATGGATTAGATTTTTTAACTCATTATCATTCATATTAATATTCTTATTACATATATATTACTCTCTGAATGTTCAGATTTAGAAGATAAATCAATGTATATCTTTTCTACACTCATACAAGTTGTAGTTGAATTTACCTAGATGCATTATTTACGGAGGTTATTTGTAGAGTTAGGAGCTCTGTTTCTTACAGCCTTGATCAATTTGCCTTTACATAAAAATAAAGTTAGAAAGTCAATGTGATTGCAGAAAGCTTATGTGTAAAAATGAATGCTGAGGCATTATAGCAGACCCCTATGCTACCTTCTAACTTAAAAGCTACTTTCTGGAACAGACTATAGAAGAGGCAATTTCCAAATCTTGTCTCCGACTGACCAACTTTATTGGGCAAAGTGTCTACATGTAATCCTGTGAAAGCATTCCAAATCAGATTTAGAAATATATATGTTGCCAAAAAGCCCTCAGGGTTGCTTTCAATTCATTACCATGAATTGTAACTAATTCTCTTTATATCCATATTTCATGTGCTATATAAGCAATAAAGAGAGTGGAAATGTTTTTTGCAATAATTACAGTACAAGGACATATCATGTGTTTCAAGAAATATTTCTTAAATAAATGATAAAAAAACAATTCATGTGTCCACAGTGTGCTTGAAAATAATTCAACCTAAATGTATAAATGTATGAATATTAATTCTAATTTTTGGCTTAAAATATGAGGTTATCAGAAAAGTTAAGATACAGTTTTTATACAACATAATATTTTTTAATTGTGACAACATCATCTAAAAGTAAGCACACTTTTACATGGTATAGATGGTCTGTAGTTTTCTTTTCTTTCCACTTGTATTCGTTTTGTGCATTATCTATAATTATATTTATTAATGAAAACTTTATTTGCTTTTAAATAAGGATTTGTTCTGCAATTTAATTAGATTGGATATTAAAAATATAAAACTTTACAAAGTAGAGAAGTAGGATAACAGCTTTTTCATAATATTAATGGAATATTCATGTTAATCTCTTAGGCTTTTCCAATTAATATATTATCACCTTTATTTTTAACCAAAGGATTAAATTCTCAAAAACCATAGTCATATTTCCAACTTAAGAACAATACCCCCCAGAATCTATTTTTTTGCATTAAATCATTTTAAACCGCTCAAGTTAAAAAATCTTAAATGACATAAATGTTCAGATTGAGTCATCTTATAACACAAATTCAGAAGTAATTCATACACAAGAATAAATTTTTATTTGGAGGGGAGATGTACAATAAAATCCGTTAGGAAGTGAGAGCCTTAATCAAAATAATAAAATTCATTTTTTTCCATACATAAAATTGGAATGCAAAGTGTTATTTAAAAATAATAATTTCTTGGGATGATGAAAAAGTTTTGAAGATGGATAGTGGTGATGGTTGTAGAACAATGTGAATGTACTTAATGTCACTGAACTGTACTCTTAAAAATGATTAAAACAGTAAAATATTATGTATATGTTATCACAGTAAAAAAAGTGTTATCTCTCTGCTTTTATTCATCAGTAAGAAGAAAAATCACTATTTTCTTCATTTTACATATTTTATTTTATTTTTTTAATTTTACATTTTTTATCTTATTATGTTATGTTAATCACAATATATTACATCATTAGTTTTTGATGTAGTGTTGAATGATTCATTGTTTGCGTATAACACCCAGTGCTCCATTCTGTACGTGCACTCTTTAATAACCATCACCAGGCTAACCCATCGCCCCACACTCCCTCCCCTCTAGAACCCTCAGTTTGTTTCTCAGAGTCCATAGTCTCGCATGGTTCATCTCCCCCTCCGATTCCCCTCCCTTCATTTTTTTCTTCCTACTACCTTCTTCTTCTTCTTTTTTTTTTTTAACATATAATGTATTATTTGTTTCAGAGGTACAGGTCTGTGATTCAACAGTCTTACACAATTCACAGCGCTCACGATAGCACATACCCTCCCCAGTGTCTATCACCCAGTCACCCCATCCCTCCCATCCCACACCACTCCAGCAACCCTCAGTTTGTTTCCTGAGATTAAGAATTCCTCATATCAGTGAGGTCATATGATACATGTCTTTCTCTGATTGACTTATTTCGCTCAGCATAATACCCTCCAGCTCCATCCCTGTCGTTGCAAATGGCAAGGTTTCATTCCTTTTGATGGCTGCATAATATTCCATTATATATATATATATATACCACTTCTTCTTTAACCATTCATCTGTGAATGGACATCTTGGCTCTTTCCACAGTTTGGCTATTGTGGACATTGCTGCTATAAACATTCGGGTGCACGTACCCCTTTGGATCACTATATTTGTATCTTTGGGGTAAATACCCAGTAGTGTAATTGCTGGGCCGTATGGTAGCTCTATTTTCAACTTTTTGAGGAACTTCCATACTGTTTTCCAGAGTGGCTGAACCAGCTTGCATTCCCACCAACAGTGTAGGAGGGCTCTTCTTTCTCCACATCCCCGCCAACATGTCATTTCCTGACTTGTTAATTTTAGCCATTCTGACTGGTGTGAGGTGGTATCTCATTGAGGTTTTGATTTGGATTTCCCTGATGCCGAGCAATGTTAAGCACTTTTTCATGTGTCTGTTGGCCATTTGGATGTCTTCTTTGGAAAAATGTCTATTCATGCCTTCTGCCCATTTCTTGATTGGATCATTTGTTCTTTGGGTGTTGAGTTTGGTAAGTTCTTTATAGATTTTGGATACTAGACCTTTATCTGATATGCCATTTGCAAATATCTTCTCCCATTCTGTCAGTTGTCTTTTGGTTTTGTTGACTGTTTCTTTTGCTGTGCAAAAGCTTTTTACCTTGATGAAGTCCTAATAGTTCATTTTTGCCCTTGCTTCCCTTGCCTTTGGTAATGTTTCTAGGAAGAAGTTGCTGTGGCTGAGGTGGAAGAGGTTGCTGCCTGTGTTCTCCTTTAGGATTTTGATGGACTCCTGTCTCACATTTAGGTCTTTCAACCATTTTGAGTCTATTTTTGGTGTGGTGTAAGGAAATGGTCCACTTTTGTTCTTCTGCATGTGGCTGTGTAATTTTCCCAACACCATTTGTTGAAGAGACTGTCTTTTTGCCATTGGACATTCTTTCCTGCTTTGTCAAAGATTAGTAGACCATAGAGTTGAGGGTCCATTTCTGGGCTCTCTATCCTGTTCCATTGATCTATGTGTCTGTTTTTGTGCCAGTACCAAGCTGTCTTGATGATGACAGCTTTGTAATAGAGCTTGAAGTCTGGAATTGTGATGCCACCAGGTTTGCTTTTCTTTTTCAACATTCCTCTGGCTATTCGGGGTCTTTTCTGGTTCCATACAAATTTTAGGATTATTTGTTCTATTTCTTTGAAAAAAGTTGATGGTATTTTGATAGGGATTACATTAAATGTGTAGATTGCTCTAGGTAGCATTGACATCTTCACAATATTTGTTCTTCCAATCCATGAGCATGGAACATTTTTCCATTTCTTTGTGTCTTCCTCAATTTCTTTCATGAGTATTTTATGGTTTTCTGAGTACAGATTCTTTGCCTCTTTGGTTAGATTTATTCCTAGGTATCTTATGGTTTTGGGTGCAATTGTAAATGGGATCGACTCCTTCATTTCTCTTTCTTCTGTCTTGTTGTTGGTGTATAGGAATGCCACAGATTTCCGTGCATTGATTTTATATCCTGCCACTTTACTGAATTCCTGTATGAGTTCTAGCAGTTTTGGGGTGGAGTCTTTGGGGTTTTCCACATAAAGTATCATATCATCTGCAAAAGTGAGAGTTTGACTTCTTCTTTGCTGATTCAAATGCCTTTTATTTCTTTTTGTTGTCTGATTGCTGTGGCTAGGATTTCTAATAGTATGTTGAATAGCAGTGGTGATAGTGGACATCCCTGCTGCATTCCTGACCTTAAGGGGAAAGCTCTCAGTTTTTCCCCATTGAGAATGATATTCACTGTGGGTTTTTCATAGATGGCTTTTATGATATTGAGGTGTGTACCCTCTATCCCTATACTCTGAAGAGTTGATCAAGAAAGGATGCTGTACTTTGTCAAATGCCTTTTCTGCATCTATTGAGAGGATCATATGGTTCTTGTTCTTTCTTTCATTAATGTATTGTATCATATATGTTGATTTGCAGATGTTGAACCAACCTTGCAGCCCAGGGATAAATCCCACTTAGTCGTGATGAATGATCCTTTTAATGTACTGTTGGATCTTATTGGCTAGTATTTTGGTGAGAATTTTTGCATCATGTTCATCAAGGATATTGGTCTGTAATTCTCCTTTTTGATGGGGTCTTTGTCTGGTTTGGGAATCAAGGTAGTGGTGGCCTCATAAAACGAGTTTGGAAGTTTTCCTTCCATTTCTGTTTTTTGGAACAGTTTCAGAATAGGTATTAATTATTCTTTAAATATTTGGTAGAATTCCCCTGGGAAGCCATCTGGTCCTGGGCTCTTGTTTGTTGGGAGATTTTTGATTACTGTTTCAATTTCCTTAGTGGTTATAAGTCTATTCAGGTTTTCTATTTCTTCCTGGTTCAGTTTTGGTAGTTGATACATCCCTAGGAATGCATCTATTTCTTCCAGGTTATCTAATTTGCTGGCATATGGTTGCTCATAATTTGTTCTTATAATTGTTTGTATTTTGTTGATGTTGGTTGTGATCTCTCCTCTTTCATTCATGATTTTATTTATTTGGGCCATTTCTCTTTTCTTTTTGATAAGTATGGCCAGGGGTTTATCAATCTTGTTAATTCTTTCAAAGAACCAGCTCCTAGTTTCACTGATCTGCTCTACTGTTCTTTTGGTTTCTATTTCATTGATTTCTGCTCTGATCTTTATTTATTTATTTTTTTTCTCCTGCTGGTTTTAGGCTTTATTTGCTGTTCTTTCTTCAGCTCCTTTAGGTGTAGGGTTAGGTTGTGTACTTGAGACCTTTCTTGTTTCTTGAGAAAGGCTTGTATTGCTATATACTTTCCTCTTAAGACCGCCTTTGCTGCATCCCAAAGATTTTGAACAGTTGTGTTTTCATTTTCATTGGTTTCCATGATTTTTTAAAATTCTTCCTTAATTTCCTGGTTGACCCATTCATTCTTTAGTAGAATGCTTTTTAGCCTCCATGTATTTGAGTTCTTTCCAACTTTCCTCTTGTGATTGAGTTCTAGTTTCAAAGCATTGTGGTATGAAAATACGCAGGGAATGATCCCAATCTTTTGGTACTGTTTGAGACCTGAATTGTGACCTAGGATGTGATCTATTCTGGAGAATGTTCCATGGGTACTCGAGAAGAATGTGTATTCTGTTGCTTTGGGATGGAATGTTCTGAATATATCTGTGAAGTCCACTTGGTCCAGTGTGTCATTTAAAGTCTTTATTTCCTTGTTGATCTTTTGCTTGGATGATCTGTCCATTTTAGTGAGGGGGCTGTTAGAAGTCCCCCACTAGTACTGTATTGTTGTCAATGTGTTTCTTTGCTTTTGTTATTAATTGGCTTATATAATTGGCTGCTCTCAGGTTGGGGCATAGATATTTACAATTGTTAGATCTTCTTGTTGGATAGACCCTTTAAGTATGATATAAGTCCTTCTTCATCTCTTATTATAGTCTTTGGTTTAAAATCTAATTTGTCTGATATAAGGATTGCCACCCCAGCTTTCTTTTGGTGTCCATTAGCATGGTAAATGTTTTTCCACCCCTCACTTTCAATCTGGGTGTGTCTTTGGGTCTAAAATGAGTCTCTTGCAGACAGTATATCGATAGGTCTTGTTTTTTTATGTAATCTGATAGCCTGTGTCTTTT
The DNA here is from genome assembly GCF_011800145.1 of Mirounga leonina. Classification (NCBI taxonomy): domain Eukaryota; kingdom Metazoa; phylum Chordata; class Mammalia; order Carnivora; family Phocidae; genus Mirounga; species Mirounga leonina. Next base: position 46,428,239 of record NW_023270454.1, read on the forward strand.
GATTGGAGCATTTAGCCCATTTACATTCAGGGTAACTATTGAAAGATATGAATTTAGGGCCATTGTATTGCCTGTAAGGTGACTGTTACTGTATATTGTCTGTGTTTCTTTTTGGTCTATGTTACTTTTAGGCTCTCTCTTTGCTTAGAAGACCCCTCTCAATATTTCTTGTAGGGCTGGTTTCGTGTTTGCAAATTCCTTTAGTTTTTGTTTGTCCTGGAAGCTTTTTATCTCTCCTTCTATTTTCAATGACAGCCTAGCTGGATATAATATTCTTGGCTGCATATTTTTCTCATTTAGTGCCCTGAAGATATCATGCCAGTCCTTTCTGGCCTGCCAGGTCTCTGTGGATAAGTCTGTTCCAATCTAATGCTTCTACCATTGTAGGTTACAGATTTCTTGTCCCAAGCTGCTTCTCTTTGTCTCTGAGACTCGTAAGTTTTACTATTAGATGTTGGCGTGTTGATCTATTTTTATTGATTTTGAGGGGGGTTCTGTGTGCCTCCTGGATTTTGATGCCTGTTTCCTTCCCCAAATTAGGGAAGTTCTCTGCTATAATTTGCTTCAGTATACCTTCTGCCCCTCTCTCGCTTTCTTCTTCTGGGATCCCAATTTTTCTAATATTGTTTCATCTTATGGTATCACTTATCTCTCGAATTCTGCCCTCGTTATCCAGTAGTCGTTTATCTCTTTTTCTCAGCTTCTTTATTTTCAATCATTTGGTCTTCTATATCACTAATTCTCTCTTCTGTCTCATTTATCCTAGCAGTTAGAGCTTCCATTTTTTATTGCACCTCATTAATAGCCTTTTTGATTTTGACTTGGTTGACTTTTAGTTCTTTTATTTCTCCAGAAAGGGTTTCTCTAGTATTTTCCATGTTTTTTTCAGGTCCAGCTAGTATCTTTAAAACTCATCCTTCTGAACTCTAGTTCTGACATATTACTAATGTCTGTATTGATTAGGTGCCTGGCAGTCAGTACTGCCTCTTGTTCTTTTTGTTGAGGTTATTTTTTCTGTCTTGTCATTTTGTCCAGAGGAGAATAGATAAGTGAGAGAACAAAATACTAACAGGGTAACAACAACCCCAGAAAAATATACACTACAAATTAGAACAGACTTGAAACCTGGGGAAAAGAAAGGGAAAGAAAGAAAAAAGAAAAAAAAAAAAAAGAAAAAAATTTAAAAAAAGAAAGAAAAAAAGATTAAAAAAAAAAAAAAAAGACCAAATATGATCAGGCTGCTGCATAGATCAGTGCCACACACTAGATTTTTGGCATATTTTCGTCTGTTAGAAGAAAGTGCCTCCCAAAATTTTAAAGAAAGAAAAACTTATATATGTACAAAAGTAATGGTAAATATGATGAAGGGATGGAATATGACTGTAAAGAGGAAAATTATAAAAGATTTTATAAAAGGAATTGATAAGAAGTTGGTTGAAAAAAGACAGAAGAAGAATAAAAAATAAAAAAAAAGGAGAGAATGTGATCAAGCAGGAGACTAGAACAAAGCCATACAGTAGTGATTAGGGTATATTTTGGTGTTAGAAGAAACTGTGTCCCAAAATTTTAAAGAGAGAACAACTTATATATATATATATATACACATACATACATATATACCAAAAATAAGGTTAACTCCTATGAAGGGATAGAATATGACCGTAAAAATGAAAAATAAAAAAAGATTTTTTAAAAAAGGGATTGATAAGATGTTGGTTGTAAAAGGGAAAAAGAAAAATTAAAAAAAAAAGAAAATTAAAAAAATTAACTTTGAAATACTAAAGAATTGGGGGGAAAAAGCTTTGAATTCTATATGCTGTATTCCCCTAGTGCTGGCGTTCTCCTGTTCTCATTGATCGGTAAACATGGTCTTGGCTGGCTGTTCTTGCTGATCTTCTGGGGGAGGGGCCTGTTTCAGTGGTTCTCAAATATCTTTGCCAGAGGCAGAATTGCCCTGCCCTTGCCAGGTCCGGGCTAAGTAATCTGCTGGGGTTTGTTCTCAGGGGCTTTTGTCCCCTACAAGCTTTCTGTATAGCTTTGAAGGATGAGAGTGAAAATGGCGGTCTCCCAATCTCCTCTCAGAGGAGCCGGGAACTCGGGGCCCCACTCCTCAGTGAGCCTCCAGAGAAAAGCAGCCAATCACTCCTGTCTCCCCGACTCTGGCCACACTCTGTGCTCACCCTGCCTGTGATTGAGCATTTCTATCTCTGGCACATGACCCCGTTTGGTGTCTCCAAACCCAGCAGATTCCTGTGGTGCGCTCCTGCGCCACTCCTCCTGGGGGAGGAAGGGGAGTCTCCCCGCATCTGCTGCTTGTTGCATCCCTGCTGGAAGAGCAGTGGCCCAACTGTGCTGTGGATCACGGTTTATGGCAACCCCGAGCTGAGAGCCCACTCCTCGGCTCTGTCTCTGCAGCTGGCTTCCTTGCTCCAATACCTGGGAGCTCTGCCACACTCAGGCACCCCTGGTCTTCCTGTGACCCCAAGGGTCCTGAGACCACACTGTCCCTCAAGGGTTCCATCCCCCGCTTATCCATTGGAGTGATGTCCCTCAGCAGAGCAGACTGCTAAAAGTTCTGATTTTGTGCTCTGCTCTCTTATCACTTGCAAGTAACCAGCTGATGGAGGCTGTCTCCCCCCCCATCTATCTTCCCGAATATCACCTTGCATTCACTTCTCCGCACGTGCTATGTTCCAGAAAGTGGTCACTTTTCTGTTCAGAGGTTTGTTGCTATTCTTTTCTTCGATCTCCTGTTGAGTTTGTAAGTGTTCAGAATGGTTTGGTCCCTATCTAGCTGAATTCCTGGGACCAGATGAAATTTATGTCTCCTACTCCTCTGCCATCTTGTTCCCCCCCACCAGAAAAATCACTATTAACAATAGCTGCAGTTTCTTCGTGGAGCACTGTTACATTGCCCTCATGGGTGTTATAATGTATTTACAACACAGAATGAAGGATAAAAGCAGAGTTTTACAAAATTAGTGTATTTAGATTTTCTTGCTTTGTTGAAACATATGTTCTCTGGAAATATGATGCAATTTAGGATCATGTTCTCAGAAAAATGCACAAATTCATAAGCTCTTAACTAATATTCAAATTCAGTATTTAATTTAGTTAATATATAACTTCAGTACGAATAGGGCCTTTGAGACTATCCATGAATGTTTGTTAAGAATTCTTTCCTAAAGAGACAAAATATATTCAGGCCAGAAGGTGTGATTGCTATATGACTATATGCTGTGTTCACAACTCTAAAACAAAGGGGCTAATCAACCTGAGATTGTAATGAAAGGTGAATCACCTAGAGAAATACTAACACCCAAAGAATTCACTCTTAGTCTAAAATTCCATCTCCCTTTCATGGTGAGGTAGGTATGCAGTATTCTTAAACTGATGTAACAAAACATTTTTGTATAAGTAACTTTACTCTTATTGTGCAAACAACTTTATTCCTGCTCTGGAGATGTATATTCAGCAAGAAAATACCTGACTTTGAGCAGATTTCTCAAGAAAATTATCTGCATGGCACTAATATATTTGCCAGATGATGTGACCAATTTCATTTCCTTGGGAATTTATAGTTCTAGAAGTCTTATTGTGATAATTCTTGCCAGTCTTGTAACACAGAGATTAAACAAGATTTATATCAGATTGCACGTTGAAGTAATGTTTTCTCCAAACCACCTTTAAACTTTGTCCTCCAAAGCTACTACCTGTTCCTGAACCATTGGTTCTAGAATGGTCTGGGAAAGGAAAAAATTATTAGATTTTCTTTAAAATTGTTATTAGGAAAGATAGTACGAACTCTCTAGCAAGATTTTATTATATATTATGAACTATAGAATCTATGTAAAGTTATGTGGAAAACATAATTTGGCTTAAGAAATTCACTCCTTACTTAGCTTGTTTTCCTTAAAAAAAGAAATCTGTATTGCAAAAAATCTATGTTCTTAGTGAACAATGCAAAATATTCATATTAATAATGAGAACAGGAATATATTAAGTTCCCCTCTAGAGGCAGAAAAGTGCTATGGATGGGCACAAGAGCTCTGGAGTTTGGTCTGTGTTTGAATTCCAGCCTAGTAGCTATATTACCTAAAACAATCACTTAGCCTCTGTGCTTATGTTTCCTAATGGAGATAATGATGTTATTTGTCATATAGAGTTATAAGTACTGAACATATAAAATGCTTAGAATAATTTCCAGAGGAGGGAGGAAAAAATGGTGGAGGAGTAGGGGACCCTATTCCAACCGGTCACCTGAATTGAGCTGGATATCTACCAGACCACTCTGAACACCCATGAAATCAGCCTGAGATGTAAGAAGATATATCTGGATCTCTACAAACAGAATATCACAGACAGTTGGTTTCGAGGTGTGAAGCAGGGAACTATGATTCCAAGGGCAGATATTGAAAGATAAACAGAAGGGGGAGGGAGCTGTGGTGATCCTGCACCACTGGTGAAAGATAGCCTCCAGCGCTGGGGATGGGGCACAGACTCGCAGACCAGTAGTGGTGGGAAAGGACTTTAGGGCAGTCCCCCAGACTGAAACCTGGAGCAGCGGGGCCTTGCATGCGAACTGGGGGTGGTTGGCAGTTTTAGAAGCACAAAGGGCAGAGACGTGCCCCTGTGCCCCAACCTGGAGGTGAGGACTGGGAGCGCTGCTGAGGGGCGCACAACCCTGGACACTGCAGTTTATAGCAGCACAGACAGAAATGGAGATAGTGTGGCCTGGAGAGCTCACTGAAGAACAGACTGTGATCTCTCTGCTCTGAGGCAGAGGGTTGGAAATGATCTCTTCTGCTCTGACTCTCTGAAGAGACAAGGAAAGCTGCCAGGGAAAGCCACCAGAGAACGAAAGCCTCAAAAATCAGCTTTCACTGAGCCTCCCCCCCCCCAGGGTGCAGGGCAACTCTGCCCAAACAGGGTTGAATGAGTAACAGCACGGCAGGCCCCTCCCCCAGAAGATGGGCTGGGAGAACGAGGCCCAACAATCCTAAGGTCCCTATAAAACAGGTGCATATTTCTTGAGTTGTGGTCAATAATTTGGACTCTGTACATTCCCTCAATCATCCCTCAACAGAAGGACTAGGAGGAGGAACTCCCAAAATAGTGAGAAACTCAGAGACTGTGACTTCTGCCACAGACTTACAAATGGATACAGATAAAACCAAGATGTCGGAAATAGGCTTCAGGCTAACAATTATGAAGAGGATAGCTAGAATGGAGAAATTGATTAATGGCAACATAGAGTCTCTAAGGGCAGAAATGAAAGCTGAACTGGCAGAACTTAAAAATGCTATCAATAAGATCCAATGAAATCTCGATAGTTTAACAGCTAAGGTAAGTGAGGCAGAAAATTGAATTAGTGATCTAGAAGACCAATTGATAGAAAATAAGGAAAAAGAGGAGGCCAGGGAGAAACAACCCAAAATCCATGAAAACAGAATTACAGAAATAAGTGACACCATGAAACGTTCCAATGTCAGAATTATTGGGATCCCTGAAGGGGTGAAGAGAGAGAAAGGACTAGAAGATATATTTGAGCAAATCATAGCTGAGAACTTCCCTAATCGGGGAATGAAACAAACATTCGTGTCCTAGAGGCAGAGAGGACCCCTCCCAAGATCAAGGAAAAGAGGCCAACGCCCTGGCATGTAATAGTAAAACTCGTAAATCTTAGAACCAAGGAAACCATCTTAAGGGCAGTTAGGGGGAAGAGATTGTTTATGTACAGAGGGAGGAACATCAGAATAATGTGAGACCTGTCCACAGGGACCTGGCAAGCCAGAAAGGGCTGGCAAGACATATTCACTAAATGAGAAGAACATGCAGCCAAGAATACTTTATCTGGCAAGGCTGTCATTTAGAATGGATGGAGAGATGCAGAGCTTCCAAGACTGGCAGAAACTGAAAGAATATGTGACCACTAAGCCAGCCCTGCAAGAAATATTAAGGGGGGGTTCTATAAAAGGAGAAAGACCCAAGAGTGATATAGAAGAGAAATTTACAGAAACAATCTATAGAAACAAGGACTTCACAGGCAACATGATGACAATAAATTCATATCTTTCAATAATCACTCTCAACGTGAATGGCCTAAATGCTCCCATAAAATGGCACAGGGTTGCAGATTGGATAAAGAGACAGGACCCATCCATATGCTGTCTACAAGAGACTCATTCTGAACCTAAAGATACATCCAGACTGAAAGTGAAGGGATGGAGATCCATCTTCCATGCCAATGGACCTCAAAAGAAAGCTGGGCAGCAATTCTTATATCAGACAAATTAGATTTTAAGCTAAAGACTGTAGTTAGAGACACAGAAGGACACTATATCATTCTTAAAGGGTCTATCCAACAAGAAGATCTAACAATTGTAAGTATCTACACTCCCAACATGGGAGCAGCCAACTACATAAGTCAACTGTTAACCAAAATAAAGAGTCATATTGATAACAATACGTTAATTGTAGGAGACCTCAATACTCCACTCTCAGCAATAGACAGATCATCTAAGCAGAAAATCAACAAAGAAGCAAGAGTTTTGAATGACACACTGGACCAGATGGGCCTCATAGATATATACAGATCATTGCACCCTAAAACAATAGAATACTCATTCTTCTCGACGCACATGGAACTTTCTCCAGAATAGACTACATACTGAGTCACAAATCAGGTCTTATCCGATACTAAAAGATTGATATTATTCCCTTATATTCTCAGACCATAATGCTTTAAAACTGGAACTCAATCACAAGAAAAAAATTGGCAGAAATTCAAACACTTGGAAGCTAAAGACCACTCTGCTCAAGAATGTTTGGGTCAACCAGGAAATCAAAGAACTTAAACAATTCATGGAAACCAATGAGAATGAAAACACATCAGTCCAAAACCTTTGGGATATTGCAAAGGCAGTCCTAAGGGGGAAATACATAGCCATCCAAGCCTCACTCAAAAAAATAGAAAAATCACGAATTCGACAACTAACTTTACAGCTTAAAGAACTAGAGAAAAAGCAACAAATGATGCCGAAGCCACACATTAGAAGAGAAATAAAGATTAGAGCAGAGATCAATGAATTATAAAACAGAAACACAGTAGATCAGATCAATAAAACCAGAAGCTGGTTCTTTGAAAGAATTAATAAGATTGATAAACCACTGGCCAGACTTATCCAAAAGAAAAGAGAAAGGACCGAAATTAATAAAATTATGAATGAAAGGGGAGAGATCATGACTGACACCAAAGAAATAGAAATAATTATTAGAACTTATTATCCACAACTATATGCCAATAAATTAAACAACCTGGAAGAAATGGATGCCTTCCGGGAAACCTATAAACTACCAAGACTGAAACAGGAAGAAATTGACAACCTGAATAGGCCAATAACCAGTAACGAGATTGAAGCAGTGATCAAAAACCTCCCCAAAACCAAGAGTCCAGGGCCTGATGGATTTCCTGGGGAATTCTACCAAACATTCACAGAAGAAATAATACCTATTCTCCTGAAGCTGTTTCAAAAAATAGAAACAGAAGGAAAGCTTCCAGACTCATTCTATGAGGCCAGCATTACCTTAATCCCCAAACCAGGCAAAGACCCATCAAAAAGGAGAAGTTCAAACTGATATCCCTGATGAATATGGATTCCAAAATTCTCAACAAAATCCTAGCTAATAGGATCCAACAATATATTAAAAGGATCATCCACCATGACCAAGTGGGATTTATCCCTGGGATGCAAGGGTGGCTCAACATTTGCAAATCAATCAATGTAATAGAACACATTAATAAGAGGAGGGAGAAGAACCATATGGTCCTCTCAATTAATGCAGAAAAGCATTTGACTAAATACAGCATCCTTTCCTGATTAAAACTTTTCAGAGTATAGGGATAGAGGGAACATTCCTCAAGTTCATAAAATCCATCTATGAAAAACTCACAGTGAATATCATCCTCAATGGGGAAAAGATGAGAGTCTTTCCCTTAAGATCAGGAACACATCAAGGATGCCAACTCTCACCACTATTGTTCAATATAGTACTAGAAGTCCTACCAACAGCAATCAAACCACAAAAAGGAATAGAAGTTATTCAAATTGGCAAAGGATAAGTCAAACTCTTTCTCTTCGCAGATTACATGATACTTTATGTGGAAAATCCAAAAGACTTTACCCCCAAATTACTAGAACTCATGCAGCAATTCAATAATGTGGCAGGATACAAAATCAGTGCACAGAAATCAATTGCTTTCTTATACTTTCTAGCAGTGCAACTGTAGAAAGAGAAATTAGAGAAATAATTTCATTTATAATAACACCAAAAACCATAAGATACCTCAGAACAAACCTAATCAAAGAGGGAAAGGATCTATACTCTAGGAACTACAGAACTCATGAAAGAAATTAAAGAAGGCACAAAAAGATGGAAAAACATTCCATGTTCATGGATCGGAAGAATAAACATTGTTAAAACGTCTATGCTACCCAGAGCAATCTATACCTTCAATGCCATCCAGATAAAATTCCAATGACAGTTTTCAAAGTGCTGGAACAAACAATCCTAAAATTTGTATGGAATCAGAAAAGACCCCCAAATCACCAAGGAAATGTTGAAAAAGAAAAACAAAGCTGGGGGCCTCACATTGCCTGATTTCAAGCTATATTACAACGCAGTGATCACTAAGACAGCATAGTACTGGCACAAAAACAGACATATAGACCAATGAAACAGAATAGAGAGCCCAGATATGGACCCTCAACTCTATGGTCAAATAATCTTTGACAAAGCAGGAAAAAAACATGCAGTGGAAAAAAGACAGTCTCTTCAATAAATGGTGCTGGGAAAATTGGGCAGCTATATACAGAAGAATGAAGCTCAACGATTCTCTAACATCATACACAAAGATAAACTCAAAATGGATGAAAGACCTCAGTGTGAGACAGGAATGCACCAAAATCCTAGAGGAGAACATAAGCAGTAACCTCTTCAGCATCAGCCACAGCAACTTCTTTCAAGATACATCTCCAAAGGCTAGCGAAACAAATAAAAAATGAACTTTTGGGACTTTATCAAGATAAAAAGCTTCTGCACAGCAAAGGAAACAGTCAACAAAACAAAGAGGCAAACCACAGAATGGGAGAAAATATTTGCAAATGATACTACAGACAAAGGGCTGATTTCCAAGATCTATAAAGAACTCCTCAAACTCAACACCCAAAAAACAAATAATCAAGTCAAAAAATGGGCAGAAGGCATGAACAGAGACTCCTCCAAAGAAGACATACAAATGGTTATCAGACACATGAAAAAATGTTCATCATCTTTAGCCATCAGGGAAATTCAAATCAAAACCACATTGAGATACCACCTTACACCAGTTAGAATGGCAAAAATTGACAAGGCACGAAACAACAAATGTTGGAGATGTTGTGGAAAAAGGAGAACCCTTTAACACTGTTTGTGGGAATGCAAGTTGGTACAGCCACTTTGGAAAACAGTGTGGAGGTGCCTCAGAAAATTAAAAATAGAGCTACCCTATGACCCATCAACTGCACTATTGGGTATTTACCCCAAAGACACAGATGTAGTGAAAAGAAGGGCCGTATGCTTCCCAATGTTCATAGCAGCAATGTCCGCAATAGCCAAACTGTGGAAAGAGCCGAGATGCTTTTCAACAGACAAATGGATAAAGAAGATGTGGTCCATACATACAATGGAATATTACTCAGCCATCAGAAAGGATGAATACCCAACTTTTACATCAACATGGATGGGACTGGAGGAGATTATGCTAAGTGAAATAAGTCAAGCAGAGAAAGTCAATTATCATATGGTTTCACTTATCTGTGGAACAAAGGAATAGCATGGAGGACATTAGGAGAAGGAAAGGAAAAATGAAGGGTGGGAAATGGGAGGGGGAGATGAACCATGAAAGACTATGGACTCCGAGAAACAAACTGAGGGTTTTAGAGGGTAAGAGCTGGGGGGATGGGTAAGCCTGGTGATGGGTATTAAGGAGGGCACGCACTACGTGGAGCACTGGGTGTTATACAAAAACAATGAATCATGGAACACTACATCAAAACTAATGATGCACTGTATGGTGACTAACATAACATAATAAAAGAAAAGAAAATTTAAAAGAAAAAAAAGAATAATATCCTGAGCAAAATAAGTATTCAATAATTGCTTATTAACTAGTTGGCATGTAATTTTGGAATTTATCCAAAAGTATACTACTATATTGGAGAAAAATCATGAAATCTACTCGGGAATTTTCAACAGTAATTTCATTTATGTTTTCAACTTATATTTTACTACATCAATGACTGTTCACTTTCAAATCTAACAAAATTCCAAAATAAGAAATTAGAACTGACTCTCTATAAGATGTCAGATTGACCATAAATTTGAGATTTTTCAAGTTTTAAAATATTTTTCCAAACTTAGTCACACTTACCAAATACAAAGTTTCTAATAAACCAATCTTTAGAATTGTTTATGTTGCTGGACCTTTTTAACAATATTTCTGTTATTAGTGAATTTTGAACTAGGAGGGGGACGAAGGATGTGCTTCTCCTCCTCCTCCTTCCCTTTCCTATTGCAGCAACATCACACAGTTCATTTATCCTGTTTTAAACTCTTAAAAACAAAAATCCTTTTGTCAAGTCATGTGCGCCATGGTTCTTTAACATTCTAAACCTGCTATGCTGTTGAAATGGTTTATCATGAAAAGAAAAGAAATGCCTTTGGCATATCAAAAAGTAAATAAATAAATAAAAGAAGAAGAAAGAAAAGATAAAAAAAAAAAAAAAAAGGAGAAAACTCCTGAGCTCACAAATAGACTATTGTAGAGCTAGGGCTTAAGGAGGCACTGCTATTAGGTATATTTCATAATATGAAAAGACAGGCCGATTTGGGCCCCCTCGCCTGATGGGATCAGTCCTGTCAGGGCCATTTATTTACAATCCCTTGTGATTTCTGTATCCCACAACTCTTTTGCATGAAAATGAACCATAAAGGCAGTCAAAACACCTGCTTTACTGACAAGACCGATTAATGCTTTGATTTATCCCTCTAAATGTGAGCTAGTCTGCTGGTACTAGGGCCTTGGGTTGGCATATAATTCATCAGACTTTGAAGGTCTTCTTTTCTATGTCTCAAAGTTTCAGCTGCAAATGTCTTTTTGTATATGCTAGAAAGTTCTGTCAAGCCCCAGAATACTTAGTACAGCTGAAAGCCAAAGTTTTTAATCAATATTGGTTCAGGTATCTTAAATTATTAAGTGACTGCAAATTCCTGGGCTAATTTGAAAGGCCTCCAGTGTACTTATGTCTGCATTTCTCAGCATCACACTTAGCACCAAGAGCCCAGAAAAAAGAAAATAAGACAGTCTTTCTATAGTTTATTTCAAATTCACTCCTTTTGTAGTCTTCCAAAGTTGATACTTGTCATTTTTTAATTCGTATTATAAACAGGCAGGCTTGGGAGTGGTGTTCACATTGCCGAAGTAGGACATGGTACTCTATTTTTGGACATAGGGTAATGATCATCCCTTTCAGCCTATTCATGCTTTCCTAAGGAAAGGGAATACATCCTCAATGCTATAAAACCTGGGCGCAGATGGATATTTCAGAATATAGTTGCAGAATTCAGTAAAATAAGCTAATCTTAAAAAAAAAAATCAATCAATGTGCCTGAATTCACAAGACATTACTTGGCAAGATACCTGTTTTCCTTGTCATACTTAAAAGAGCAAATTTATTTTGTCTTAATCGGAGTGTTTATATACATTTCTTTTGATGAGACTTGGGAAACGCTGTTTTTACCCCACTTAACTCCAAAACCTTTCAAGCCTTTTTAGGATTTAGGTACTTGAGGCCATATCACTTCAGCTTAAATAACTTTGAAAAGATTACTTTATGGATGCCCTACAAATCTGAGCACTTTATTTGCCGTGAAAGATGAACCTTCCATACAATGATGGTGTAAAATGGTGCAGTCATTAGAAAGACAGTTACAATGGAAGGCTGTTTTCCCCAAAAATGAAAGCAAGCTACCAAGGGAGAGATGTTTTAAAACTTGTTAAAGAAATGAATATCCAGAAGGACACACTTCCAAATACTGGTAATTCGAAATGGTCAGCTTCAACATAACAATGATGACGATTTGTTGGTATGCTGTGCTATTTCAGGCCCACATACACACAAACAGTAAGATATGATAAAACTGAAAATAAAACATCAACAATTTGCCAAAACTAAATGGCAGACCAGGACTGTAAAACCAGTCAAGCTCCAAACCTATCTTTTTTCCATCAGACCCCAAGAGATGAAGAGTTTAGGCATAGACCATAGGGGGTTTCTACATGTGCCTTTGGAGAAGTTAAGTAATTAAAGTTCTGAGATCCTCTGTATTTTTCAGCTTTTAGAAAGTGCTAGTGCTCATAGTTTCAAAACCTTCTGCAGCTGGTCCAATGCCTGCAAATATATGTTTCTGCTGAGAATTTGGCTCTATTTCAAGAACATGCATAGGTAAAACTGAAGGCCTAGGTACAGTCTAAATTTCAAGTCAGTTCAAAGCCCTGAGGGGACATCCAATTTGTGCTATATTTATGTTTAGTTAAAATAACCTGGTTTAAAGTACCCTGCAGCTTCCTAGCAGAATGTACTTTTTAAGGATTAATAAGTCAAAAAAAGAAAAATGAAAAAAGCGTTTCTTTTTTTGCTTTGTTTCAAATCATCAGCAGACAACAGAGGTTTCCTACAAAATCATTTGTGGGATTTCTTTGTAATCAAGTCAAGGAGAAACACATAACTAAAAGCAGAAGATGGGCTGCATTTATTAATTTCTTTGCATCTGAAAGCCTATCCAAATTTGTTGACAGAAAGGAAACTGGAATTAATCAAAATCTGGTGGCATCGGTGAAACCAATGTATTAGTTAGCCTGTCAGTTGAGATGAAAAAGCCAAACCAAATTTCTTTCAGAAGAGAAGGATGTATCCGTAGTTGCTACAAGCTTCAACTCAAATACTAGATTGTCTGGGTATGATTCATATTTATGCCCCTACTATTCATAAGACCTTGACCTGGTTATTGGGTCCTCGATGTTCTGGTCCTCCAAGTTCTCATCTATAAATGAAGATTCTAATAGGACCTGCTTCAGCTAGATCATTTTAACAGATGTAAGGTTTCTGTCTCATAGGAAACACTCAACAAAAGCAAGGTATTAGTGTTACAAACACACATGAGTACTTAGTAAGTAAAGTAAAAGATTGTAACCCTATTTTTAAAGATGAAGACCCTGGGGTGCCTGCCTTACTCAGCTGGTAGAGCATAGGACTCTTGATCTCAGGGTCATGAGTTCAAGCCCCACGTTGGGTGTGGAGCCTACCTAAAAAATAGAAAAAGATAAATAATAAAGATGAAGACACTAAGATTTAACATTTTGGAATAACATGACAAAAATTTATGAGATTCAGTTTACTCCAGCTCTCTTTGTGAGAGTATTTCTTTTTTTTTTTTTAAATATTTTATTTATTCATTTATTTGAGAGAGTGAGAGAGAGAGAGAGCACATGAGAGGGGGGAAGGTCACAGGGAGAAGCAGACTCCCCGCCGAGCAGGGAGCCCGATGCGGGACTCGATCCTGGGACTCCAGGATCATGACCCGAGCCGAAGGCAGTCGCTTAACCAACTGAGCCACCCAGGTGCCCTGTGAGAGTATTTCTAAGATAATTTAATACCCCAGGTAAGATACAAATGAGGGAAGACACTGCTTTTTCATGAACACATTTTCATGCTCATTAATGTGACTCAGCATACCATTTGTCACCAATAAGCTGAGTGTAATTTCAGCATTATTTGTTCATAATCAAATGAAGAATACAACACTATGCTGTATTATAAAGGAGAGTTAATATCATTGGGTCCATGGCTTGAAAAATCAGAAGATTTGGGTTCTGTTAACGTTTTTTGCCTCTGGTGACTAGCCTTGCCAGTGAATTTACAAATTGGCCATTTTATTTTCTAACACTATCATGGACATGCCATGGTGGTTAAATTTAATGTGCACAGATCTTTGGGAAAATCTAGTAATATTTTACCCAAGTTAAAGACTAGCTTCATTTTTGCCCTCGTTCTTTCTCTACTCCAAGCCTAGTAGAATCATTTAGATTTCTTATGCTCGCTCTACTCCTTTGCAGCATCTGCTCCATCTGCCAGGAACGCTTTCCACTGCCCTCTTGCTAGAGTGGATTCCTCAGGACAGATGAGTCAACATTCCTTGACTTCCTTGGTCACATTCAATTCCCGTATGTACCTTTGCTCTGCAACAATTGCAAAAGGACAATTTGGGGTTTATTTCAGAGGTCATTTGATTGTTTCTTTTTACCACCTGCCTACCAGTGCCATGATGGTATGTGCAATGTTGGCTTTTGTTCACTATTGCCATCTCCAGAGCCTAGCAGCGCACCAGACGAATAGCGCATGCTCAGTAAATATTTGTTGAAAACAATTAGTAAATGACACAACAGGCCCTACCTTCCCCAAATAAACTATAAATGAAGAAATGCAGGATTAACAAGTACGGGAAGAGGAAGGATAAGAAAGAAAAGTGAAGAAAAACTTCCCCAAATGTAATTTTTAACAAGGGACACAGCAGGTATTTCTCTCCTTTCATTATCTTTTTTTGTTTTAATCATAAAGTGGAATACACTGTACTATGTTGCTATGCTCTGTACAAATATGAAAAAAGTATTTAATATAGCCTCAAACTTTTGCTATTTATCGATACTGATGATTAAGTTGATATTATGTTGATGTTCCATTTCTAATCATACAGGTTCTATGGCATAAATATTAGCATGCTTTCTCAAGAGCACAGATTTTAACATGCCCTCACGCTTAGTTTTCAGCGCTTTATAAATTAAACTTCAAAAAGCTCTGCTCAGGCTTTTGCCAGTATCACTAAACTAGGAACTAACTTGTAAGAATATGTTAGTTTGAGTTCATGTCTGCCACATAATATGGGACAACTTCTTTGGCACAATAACAGCAACCACGACAAAAGCACGGGATTCTGCAAGGCTTGAAAAGCTGATGAGGAGAAGTATCATAAGACCAGAAGGAAGAGCAGCGCTCTGATAAATAACATTCAGTTCATGAAGAATGAGACAGTTTCACTCCTTGAGGCACTAAAATGTCTGACTAAGTTCCTGTCCTCTCTTTTTGTTGTTTTCTTTCTACTTTAGCAGTTTATTCTTTACTATGTGCTATTATGTAGACTATACAAGGTCAAGCTAGTTTGAGATTGGAAACCCAGTACTACACAGTTTAGCATGTCTTTATTTGCTCACAAATCCTAGTAATTGCCACTTGCCCATAGGAAGATTACCGGCTTTGAGAATATATTGAAAAGCTTAGAAGTACAGTTCAGATATTAAGATGACTTCTTCCAAAGGAAATATGAATTCACTTATGATTTGGGAAGTACTTTCTTTATAGAATTGAAATGGGGCGGCGGGGGGAAGCCCTGGTTTTGTTAGAAATTGTACAAACAAGGAAAATAAGAACTAAGGACTCACAAAAAGCTACCAATTAGATTAACTAGTAACTCATAGAGCAGAGATAAAAGCGATATTCTCTATAGGTAACAAGTATGGGATTTCTTTTCAGAAAACAATATTTCTTGGAACAAACAATAGAATCAAGTCAGAGTTATAAAACCCTCTAAGGATTGGAGTTCCCAGAAAAGAAAACATGGATACCAGTGTGAATTCAACGTCATCCATTTGGTCATAGGATTGCATTTTGTATCATGAGTTACAAAATAATCTGAGAGCCAATTTAGGTAATAAAGAAGACAAAGCAAGCTAGGCTTTCCCACCCCATGCAATACCTTAACCTATAGCCACTGAAATAATTCTTTTTGCCTTACTTCCATGCCTTCTCTGTAAACAAGAGCCCCTAACTCCTGTCGGAGGATTGCTCCTAATCACTCCCGATTTGGTGCTGCCCCATTGGAATCAATGTTTGCTCAAATAAACTTGTAAAAATTTTACTATGCCTCAGTTTACCTTTCAACAGAACCAGAACCTAAATCCCTGGAAAAAAATAAAAACAACGAAGTCATTCTCCGTTGTAATGAATTCCTTGTCCCTAAATCCAATGGCACATTTTATTTCCAATTCTAGTTGACATTTTAATTGCACTGGGGGTATTAACCACTTCCTCCTTGAAACTCTGCCTTTGGCTTCACTACACTGTCCAGCCTTGATTTTTCTTCACCTCTCTAGGTGCTCTTCGTCAAGGGGCTGGCTCTGCTCATTTTCCTCCAGGAGACATTTAAATGCTGGAAATCCTTAGAGTTTAGTCTTAGTCCAAACTACCTGGATCTCTTACTTCTCCCCCACCATTTGCTAATTTGTCTCCTTATATCCATCTATTCCAAACCTCTCCCATAGTTCCTCAATTCTTTTTAAACCCAACCAGATTAGGCCCCTGATCTACCCAAAACCCTTGAAGATTTGTTTATGAGAGAGAGAGAGAGAGAGAGGAGGCATGGGGGCAGAGGGAGAGGGAGAGAATCTCCAGCCGACTCTCCATGGAGCTCGGAGCTGGATGCAGGGCTAATTCCCAGCACCCTGAGATCATGACCTGAGCTGAAACCAAGGGTCAGGCCTTTAACTGACTGAGCCACCCCGTGGTCCCTACTCAAAACCCTTGAATGACCTACCATTAGTCTTTGTTGATGAAAAGATCAACATCTTTTAAAGGGTCTAAAGGACTCAGATTTTATTATCTAGCCCTTGTTTCTCTCTCCAGTATTATTTTATGCAGCTTCTTAGCTTCAGGGGTAAAATGTCACTGCTTTGCCTTACTTTGATTCCTCAAGCCCACTTCTTCCTGCTTCAGGCTCTTTACACACCCTACTCTCTGATGGAAAGCCTCCCTCACACTTTCTGTTTAGTAATTCTCTACTTATCATTCAAATTTCAGATGATGCAGTACTTCCTCAGGGAGGACTTACCTACCCCCTGAACTAGTTAACATCCCTCCCCATCTTTATTTTTCTCTCGTGGTACTTAACACATTTGGTAATCCAAATTGATTCAAGTAGTATGTTTTTCTGTCTTCCTACACTAACTCATCTTCATTTCTCTGGGCCCTGGCTGAAGGCTTGGAACAAAGTCACTGCTCAGGGACTACTGGCTGAGTGAATGGAGGGAATGGCAAGTTTTTTATCTTTAAACCTCACAACAGCCCTTTGTGGGGGAAAAAAAAAAAAGTATGACTATTTTTATTACTATTATTTTCGTTTTACCAAGAGAAATCTGAAACTGGCAAAAATAAAATGTCTTGCCTAGGCTCACAAAGAACAACTTGCCCCTGACAACAAAACATACACTGTAACATGATGGCTCTCCATCTCCCAATATATCCAGGTTTTCTGTGGAGATAGTGAGAAACCAGATCATTTTCATGTTGAGGCAGCACGGTATGGGGATTAAAGTCAGTGGCTCTTGGGCTCAACAGAACTGGCTTTAGAATTGATTAGGCCATTTGCTTGCTCTGCGATTTCAGGCAAGTCATTTAATTTCTTTAAGAATTGGCTTCATCATCTGTAAAGTGGATTTGATAATAATAGCCATCGCATAATTGTGGCAATTAAGTGACATAATAAAATATGGCATAGTGAAGGGCACCTACAGCCTTAATAATAGTATCTATATTTTTTACCCAAGCACTTCTGGCTCAGTTGTGAATAGAATGTCATGGTTTATATATTTATAGACTCTTCCCTCTATATATCTCCATAGATCTCATTTCCTAGTCTATACTGTGCAATACTTACCTAGAAGAGAGTAAAGTCAGATATA
The DNA here is from genome assembly GCF_011800145.1 of Mirounga leonina. Taxonomy (NCBI): domain Eukaryota; kingdom Metazoa; phylum Chordata; class Mammalia; order Carnivora; family Phocidae; genus Mirounga; species Mirounga leonina. The sequence goes on from NW_023270454.1 coordinate 46,446,129, forward strand.
TATGACTATCATTTTAATTAGCATGCTCAGAATATGGACAGTTTTCTGCCATTTCTACCTTATTGCAAATCAGATGATTGGACTGACTTTATTTTATGCATGCAAAATCATGTACATACATATGTTTTTGTAACAATAACATTAGTATAAAGCATTTTTAAAGAAAAAATTCATCTATTTACAATTACAAAGATCCTCTCAAGACTAAGTCCATTTGTCCTTCTACTGTTTTCACATGCATATTTATTTCTTAAATATTAAAATCATATTGTACTTTTATCAGTTCATATTATTTCATTAACATCTTCATAATTATCAAATTATCTTCGTAATTATAACTTTATGGCTAAAAATATTTATCTAAAAAGATGTTCAAAATATTTAGCTATTTTTCTGTTGTTGGACAAGGGTTTATAATGATAAATAATGCTGTAATTAATATTTATAAATTTAATTTTCTTCTGTTGAATTGTTTTTAGATAAAGTCTCTAGAGTGGGTAATTAGTGGAATTCTTACCACTATGTATTTGTTAGGCATTAGCAGTCTCTATCTCAAGAAGTTAAATAAGAGAGGATACAAAATTCAAGTGACCTAATGCATATGTAAGTATAAAGATTGCAAAATATACTTTCACACAATGACCAGAGAGTGTGGGTTATTAGAGAGACAGGTTCCTGGGCTTTATTTGTAGACCATGAGTGTAACTTTGAAAGATCCTCTCGAAAGTCAGTTCTTCATTGAGTAAGCACAGCAAAAGCCATATTGTACTTCTGAAAGTACCAAATATAGTGTCATTATCCTCAGTCAGCTAGAATGGCATACGAAATGACTGGTAGAGAATTATTGATTCAATGTCAGAGACAGTGCTATGTTTGAAAAAATACATTTCTTTTTGAGTCAATTGTGTTTTTCTAGAGTATGAATAAAAGTTTTAGAGTCTTTAATTCCAAGATATGCAATTATGCTCTTTATCTTTTCCTGGGTGCCCAGACATAAGCTAGAATCAAATTCTCTCCCAGGACTCACGAAGACCCTTGACTAAATTGTGGGATTGTTTTCAAGTTGCATGTGATAGTTGCCTTAAGTACACTACTTGAGCATCTTTGAGTGAGTAACATTAGTGTTTGCCCATTTCACTTGGAAACTGATGTCAATTTGATGCAAATGTTGTCACAACCCTCATTAGAGCTTTGGTTTTAACTAAAAATCTTCTTTACTAAATTGCCTAAATTGTTGCAGAATTATTGTTGGGTTGTATTGGACAAATGTAAGTACACAGGATAAAGCTCAGGATTTCTGGCCAAAATATTATATAAAATAAGCCAATATTTTATTATTAACACAATATGTAAAATATACATTTTTCCCTTTAAAAATAGGTTTAAATATGGAAGGGAAGATTGTTTTCTGATGCAAGACAGGGTTTAGTTATGAATTTTAAATCACTTTTCTGTGATATATAATAAAACAGGAAAATGAAACAACTGGTTTGAATAAAATGTTTGCTTTTTCTCTCATTCTTGAATATACTACTTAATTTATGGGGCATTTTCATAAATGCATAAAACATGTATTTCAAAATGCAAAATTATTAGAGTGCTTATTTCTCTTCCCATAATTTATGATTCACCTATATTAACTTTATTCAACCACAGTATATCCTTTCCCCAACCACCACCAGCACCATTGCTAATAATAGCAATTCAGCAATATCCTACTCATTGATTTTTTTTTGATGTTTTCATGTGATTTTTGTAAAAATGAACTTGACTATACCATGACTCATTTGAAATTCTGAAAAGGATTATGCTTCCTTTTTCCTTTGTTTCTTGGTTATTATCATTCTTCAACTTCTACGTCTAACCCCCATTTATAGATGAGAAGCAACCATTATTATGCTGTCACAGATATAACGCAATTACCTGAAGTCCTGAGTGGGACATCCTTTGTGACATCCTCTCCTAAATATCTCTCCCTAGAGTTATGCAATCTACAGGTGTGATTCCATTAAGCTATATCTTCCATAAATATATAGATATGCACCTATCCATTCAGAGATGGGTTGTTAAGGGATTAGTTTTCTTATTATATCCTTGAGAAGATGCGTGCTTAATTTCCTCACAATTTGGAAAGCAGAGAATCATTTCATGTTTAAGAGTCATTTGCAAATTTGAGCAATATATTTAATGAGGCTCACTTCATATTTCTTAATATTATAATTAAGGCATAACACTTTCACAATTTTTTTTTTGTTTTGCTTTGTGTTTTAGAATTGATTTTGGAGAAATTAATTTTGGCCACAAATAAAAATGGACAAGTGGTAGACTGGACTTTAAAACCAATAACATAGTGCTTGATGGTAATATGGAAAGCAAAGAGATTCATGGTATTCTTTAGGTTTGAGGCTATACCAAAACAGGTCATTTTAATTTTTAGACTAAATGTATATTTTTGTTGCTCCTATTTTCTAAGGAAACTGCTGAAGAAGCCGGATAAAAATTGTCAATAAACGAAGAAGAAAAATAATTTTGTCCTTTGAGTTATAACTATGTGCTTTATTTAATTGAAATTTATATCTTTTATGTCTAAAATGAAACAAGAAAGGATTTTGAAATTGCCTGAGATTTTCAGAGGGAAACTAGAAAGAATAATATAATTAGAGAAGAAGAATTAGGATAGTTAAAAACTAGAAATCACATCATAAGAAATATTTTAAGATAATGCACTCATCTCTTATTCCAGATAGCAGAAACGGGCACGTGCAGGGAAATGACATGGAGGTGAGTTTTGACACAATTTATTTCAGAAATACAAAGGAATAGGGTGCCTTATGAAATAATGAGCTCCTCAACCCAGATATTTTTGAGCAATGATCAATGTCTATTAGAAAAAAAATTGGATGCTTTGTGTTTGTTATATTAGGTAGACAATTTGCCTATTTGAATCTCAATTGTTTTCCAAATTTAAGATTGTACTTTTTTTCTAAATAATTTCTCTTTGAGGGGATGCTTTCTGAAACTATTATCGTGGTAAGGTTATTTGTTCTTTACAGGAAGCATATCATAGTTATTATAAGCTAAGAAACATATGTTTTTATTTTTTAGATCTATCCACATAGAATTTCATTCTTGAAAAAGAAAACAATGAATTTCAATATTTTCTTCTTCCTAGGAATAACTATTCAGTATAAATAATGCACATAGCAGTAATAATATCAAATAAATAATGTGAGAAAATATTTATTGATATAATTTTTAAATGAAATCATATTATAAAATATGTATATAGTCAATACAGTCTTTTAAAGTGTCTATCTGTATCATCTAAGAGGTTGTCTTGTGGCTGTATGTAATTCAAGACTAAGGCAGCCATTAAGTACTCCTAATTATAAATATCTTAAGAGCAACTTTGCTTCAGTTTGAAAGTATAGTTACCCAAGGAAATTCCTAAGGAATTCATATTTTTGATATTGGAAAAGATCTTGGTTATGAGCTAGCAATTCTTTATTAAAAAGTAAAATGCACTGAAAGAACTTCAAATGCTTGTAAAATTATTCAGTGAAATTAGTAGAAAGTAAAGACTAATATTCAACCTTCCCCCATCAATGCTACTCATAATAATGTTAATAGCTAACACTTGACGTAGTGCCTCGTATATGTGGCAGGCATTTTTTCTGAGTGCTTTACATGATTGAGCACATTTATTCTTCCTAATAATCTTAAGAGGACTATTGTCCTATTTTACAGAGGAGGAAATTGAGGCACAGAGAGGTAAAATGACTCGGTGAAGTTCATTTGGGTAGGAAGTAGCAGCCCTGCGATTAGAATCTGGGGCATTCTGGTTATAGTCTACATCCTGGATTATTGCACTATTGTGTCTCTACAAATTAACATATTTTGGATGACACTTTTTCAAATTTTGTGCACAAAGTGTTTGAGGATAGCTATAGGTAAATTAGAGTTGGCTAAGGAATTTACTGGGTGTGGTTCAAATATCCTGGATAAGAAATGAAAGCTGTTTCAGGGCAGTAACCCCAGGTTACTTTTCTAGGTAGTCACCCCGCAGAAATGCCTCGCTGGTATCCTGGAGCTGGAGACTGTGCTGTAGGGATAGCAGAGCAGACCTCCTAGGCTCCTGTAAAGAGCTATCTTCTAAAAGGCAGCCATGAAGTCATTTCCAGTAGAAACATTGTGTTGGCTGTTCTGAGAGAGCTGAGAGAAGCAAGTGGCCAAAAAAGCAAAAGTAGGATTAGTCAGCTTCTAGCGCTATCCCTGTGATGGGCTGGTCAGAGCGTGACCAATGTGACAAAAAGTGCCCTGTGACCTCGCTGAGTCTCAGACTTTTAACCGTGTGCTCTGATGTCTCCTTCTGCAGGTCCAGAGGGGTCCGCAGGCATGGCACAGAATATGGAAAGAGCAGTAATTTGAGAGAGGCAGAGAGTAATACAATAGAAGGTTATAGAGAGGGCAGGGAGAGCCTTGCAAGGTCGACAGGAGCCAGAGCAGTAGCTGTAGCTTTCAAGGAGTGGGTTGCAATTCCTTATTACAGTAGGCAAACTAATAAACATAGAAAGAGATGAGGCTCCTTGGGTTAGTTCTACAGAATAAACAAGGGATCCAAGAAGATGACACATGGCTCAGAATAGGAAAAGAGAGTAAAAACAAAAGTAAAACATAGAAATCGCAGTGCTGGACGGGGCTCCAGGGAAATCAGTGCTTGGTGGGATGAGTTACGTAATTAAACCCTGTGATTTATGTTTTATTTGCTTGTGTTTTTTTGGTTTTGTTACTGTTTAGGTGTTTGAATTTTGTTGTGTATTTGTGTCTTAACATTTTTTTAGTTCACTTATATACTGCTTACCAGTAGGTATGTTACCGGGTTGCTCTGTTCTTGTCCCAGATGCACCAAAGAACTGGAGACCCAGGACCAGAACGGGGAGGTAGAGTTTATTGAGTAGGTAAGCATATTGCACTTCTAAGAGTGAAACCTGGCCACTGCCAAAGCAAGAGGGGCAATGGCACCGAGAAGCTCTAGCGGCATCCTTTTAAGCCTGCTGTGTGGGCGTAGAAGTTTGGCTTTGATTAACATTTTTGATTGACAGCTGGTGCTTCTAGCACAGTTTGGCTTCTGCGCATGCGCCTACCCATGATGCATTCTGTTATAATTGTATTTACGTACTGCGTATTTATGGGCTTTTCATGGGTTCTGCTGTGACTCTAAGGTAACCAAAGGGCAAGTTGCACCTTTTGTGCGCCTGCTCAGCTCTTAGACGTCACCTGGTGGCTTTTGAGGCAGCTCTATGGCTAGGGCCTCTTCTGTTAGCCCTGAGCGGTGGCTCTGAAGGTGTGCTGGTAACTCTCCGCGGAGGCAGCGAGCGTGTGGCCAGCACCTGCTTTATCCCTCCTCGCTCAGGCCTAACAGATACCTTCTTAATCACCTCAGCTAACTCTTCGGTGCCTTTCTAAAGAGCTCCTCGGCATATGGGACCTGAAATAGCCACCAGGGATCACAGGCAGGCCTTCAGCATTCGGTGTACTCTCATAGTTAGGGAGGGGCTGCTAGAAAGCGAAAAATGCGGGCATAAATTCAAATTGTGCTCCAGTTGAGAGTATTTGTGAGCTTGCTGTCAACACTGTTGCCAGCATGACTAATTCTATGAAGACTTCACTGTTCTAAGGTATTTTTAATTCATGCCCTTTTCCTATCCCCCTTTGTGTTTCTATTATTTTTTCCAGAAACTTGGCTTTATGTAGAGATTGCAGGAATTTTTTTGTTTTGCTTTGTTTTGTTTTGTTTTGTTTTTTTCCATTTTAACTGAAGATCTATATTTATAGTATTTGCTCAGAGGGTAGTCGTTTGAATTATCACTGAAAAGGTTGCCGTCAGAGAGGGGAAAACATTCGAGAATGATTCAGTGCACTGTGCCCTTTTGTCTAACGAGGATGTGCTTCTACAGAGCTCTTAAGTTTGTTGCTCAGAGACAGCAGCGGCACGTTCAATTATTCATGCCTTCTAATTAAGCCCTGCAGACTGTGCCTAAATGGAAACTTTATTTTGGAGAGGACGTGTTCTTAATGTTTTTCGCTACGACAGTAATTTGTCTGATGGCGACGTAAGTGTCTTTAGGATCCTGAGTAACCTATTTGTTGGGTTTAGGACTCACATATAGATATTATCTGTCATGTGGAAGGTCTCCCAATTGGTTATCTCGTGTCTTGTTTAGAGATGACAACGACGTCTTACTTTTCTCTAATGACCTTTCAGTTATTGTCAGCGTTGGAAATATTGGGAATTTTCAAGCCAGGTTCTGTTGTTGTGCAGTTATTCAGCAGTTGCTGTGTGATACGCCAAAATTACATTTCTTTCAAAGCTGAACGAAGTGATTAAACTACTGCATTTCTGTACTTATCTCTTCTTTGTGGTTGCTACGTGGATGAAAAAGTGTGTCATACCTAAAAATTGGCCAGCCATCATTACTTTGGTAATGTTCATCCAAAAAAATGTTCGATTTTAAACATGAATATTTCCTCACAATCTCTTCCCATTATACTCCCACAAGGTAAATTTTCCAAAAGTGTAAAAGTGTATGATTCCTCAGAACACTGAAATTTAGATGATTTTAGCTTCATGTCCTTAAATCAAGATGATTGTATTTATTTTTTATAATTCCATTCTTGCCTTTCCTTAACTTTTAGATCTTCTTGTATATTTCCTTCATTTATGATATATCTTAGTTAATTAGTAAAAATATAGAGTGAATATATTACACTACATACATCTGTTTAAAGTACTTTCATTAATTTTTGTTTATTATCCATTGGAAAGTTTGAAATGAATACTCTAGTTAGTCTGAACAATAAATCAGTGACAACAGGGTAAAATCCTGAATCATCCATTTTGGCTAACACTATTAATCAGATTACATAGAGAAATTGCCACTCTGTTACTTCATGAGAAATCCCAGTTCTAGTGATTTTAAAAAGTAAATTCTCATTTATAGACTGTCTTTTTCTTCTTAAAGGGTATGCTTTTTCTTATTTTTCTTTATAGATTTTATGGTGATTAAAGATGTTTCTTAAATAAAATGATGGATTTTTATTAAAAATAAAACTTATGTATACATATTTTCCATCCATTAAGTTACTCTGTTCTGTCAGATTTATATTTTTATTAATAGAGATAATATAGGACATTGAAATAGAATAGAAAAAAAGTATTTAAAAATTACAAAGACTTTCTGTAACCTGGGAACTGAAATTTAAGACAATTTGAATATTTTCTGCATATGTTATTTTTCTAGACAATTTAACATTTAATTTTCAAGGAAAATATCAATCACTTCAAGTACTATGATAGAAACACAGTGCAAAGAAAACAATTTTAAGTTTTGGACGGATCTTTATACATGACCTTAACCACTTTAACATATGTTTTTAAATGATTGCGATATTATATACCACCTTTTGAGAAAATAATTCAAATAGTTTTATGTATGTAATCAAGAGGCAATTAAAATACTAGAGTCAAAGTTAAATAGGGGAGCACATAGCATTATAGTTGGAAATTGAGTAGTTTCAAGAAGAAGATGGGATAGATCTTCTGGTAATATATTCATCTCATACTTCACATCTATGAAGACCATTTGATTAAGTTCTTCAAATTAGTTCTGGGATAACACGTAATACTGCTAAGAAGAAACTGACTCTTTTAAATGCTATTTGACAAAGAATTCCTTTGGAGCAGAACTATTTTTTAAAACTTTCTAGAAATTATTTATCCATTGAGCACAGCTTGTGTTATGGATGATTCTGAAGTGGACGAAATACTTTACTGTAGAAATATTGTGATGCTGAGTGGTATTTTCAGACATCCTTAAGCTTGAGTCTTATTTTCTTGTATATTGCAGTGCTGTTTTCAAATGATATTGACTGACTTAAATAGGGCCAGATGATGATAATTATTCACTCTTTTAGGATGTTGATAAGGAATTAAATTTCTAGAATTTAATGTGAGCTTGAATTCTGATTATAATACTTGTTTATACTGTTGCAGAGTTTATAAAATGGATTTTCTGAATTTTGTTGGCTTTTTCACATAGATTTTTGGCTATAGAATTTTTTTGGAAATGTGCTTCTATTGCATTTTCTGTTAAGAAGTACATTAAATATATTGTTGGGGTTAATGTAGAGCATGAGATCATCCATAATACCTGGCTTGCCTCACACGGAGGCCACTGGGGGAGAGGGAAGGTTTCGGAGAAGGGCATAGGGCTTTGTGGAATGCCGATGCCCGGGGCGACCACTCTGCCTTAAGAAAGCCGCGCTTGCCAGGAATGGCCAGCAATCCCTGTACCGACAGATGAAAGATGACCCCAGACTTTTCAGTGAAAGAGAGGAGAAGGCAAGGGGGTCAACGCTCAGAGACGAAGACCCTTCGTTCTTTGCTCCCGCCTTTACTGGTCCTTCAGGATAATCACAGATCTTTATCACTGTTTCTCAAGCACGTGATGTGTGGCAAGGGGTCTTACTGGAACTAGGAGGATCTGTTTACGGGAGAGATACAATATGCTATTCTGCGTGTTCTACGAGTTCTGCTACACATAGCCTAAGGGACAATGTGTGCATTTCGTAGATCACAGGGCGGCTGTTTGGGGTAAGAGAGCTTCGGGGAAGGTAACTCCCGGCGGCATTCCTATGGCAGAGTGGTCACGCCGGCCCTGGTGTTCCAAAGGCCTATGCCCTTCTCCGAAACCTTCTTCCCTCACCCCCAGTGGCCTCTGTGTGACATTTTAGCAAGCCGGGTATTATGAATGATCTCATGCTCTACGTTAACCCCAACAATTTATTTTAGGATATTGTTGTTAGGGTAAAGTTAGGCCAGCATTTTCACCTGTTTTAATCTTCAAAGTATTAAAATAGTTTTAGTTTCCATACAAATATCTTATATAGATCCAATGATTAAATAACTATCTTCATTTATATTTTACTTAATACATATAACTCTGGAAAATAGGTATTATTACCTTTAATATACATGGAAGGAACTGGGGGAAATGTAAATAGGTTCATACAAGTAAAATATAAAAAAACTTTATTATATCCTAGCTATCTCCCAAATCTATATGACTCCCATCCTCGCACTTATCAAAGCCCAGTGATTAATAGATTATCTGAATTTTTTTCTTTTCCTTATAAGGAAAGTTCTAGAGTATTGATTATATCCAAGTGGTATGTACTATCCATGGATACAACTTGTTTATCTCTATCTGTAATCTCTTTGAAACGCGTAACTCACAAGTAAATTTGGCTAGACTGAGAGCATTCCAGTGTCCATCAGTGAGGTTTCCTCCTAATTTGAAACTTGTTCTCTGGGTTCTAAATAGTCTTTCCTGTTTTTCTTCCCACCACTGTTTGCACCATCAGATCTCTTCCATAGACCTCTCTCACACTGATTTCCATTACACAGTTCTCTCTCAAGGGGCCAATCTTAGACTTTCTGTTTTATTAGGTATAGTCTCCTTGGGTTATCTCATTAACTACAATGAGGGAGTCAAAATGCCTATTGCTCACTCAGACCTTTTCTCCTGATCTCCAGACTCACATTCTAAATGCTTAGACATATAAAAAATAGTAGATCGAAAACCAAATTGCGTCATGTCTCCACATTTCCATACGCTTTTGTGTTTTCTACTCAATAAATATAACTGTATGCTCATTGCCAAATCATAAATCTTAGAGATATCTTTGATTTCTTCCTCTCCCATTTATTATTTTATTAGTATATTAAATTAGTATCATAGAGCTTTTTAATGCACCAGCAACTGTTCCCTGCTTTCCTGGAGATTTTGATCTAGGTGATGAGACAGATATTAAGCAAATAATCACACACACACATACACACACACACACAAATCCCATGAAAATTCAGCTACATTAAAAGCTTTGAATGAGAGATACTTTGTTCCAAAACAGCATATAATGAAACACTCAACCTTATCAGGAGGATCAGGAAAAGATTTTCAGGAGAAGAAACACTTGAGCCTAGAACTGAAGTAAAAGTCTTGAGTTAACTGACTTATGAGATGGAAAAGAGAGAGTTCCAGATAGGGAACTGCAAGTGTAAAGGCTGTCAGGCTGAGGGAAGCACAGTAGTGAGAACTGCTCGAAGAAGGCCAGAGTTGGTGGAAGGAAAGGAGTCTGGGGAAGTGTGATGATGACAGATGAGGTGTGGAAGAATAAAGGAGCAGAACACGCATATCCATATAGAACTTAAAGATGCCATGAGAGATGGTGAACTATTTTTGGGTTTTAGGCAAAGGGGTGAAGAAATCAATGTGTTTTTAAAAATATCCTCACATCTAGTTAACAAATCTTATTTCTATCAACTCTTAAATACCCCTTGAATTTGTTTTCTTTCTTTCTTTTCTTTTTCTTCCTTTCTTTCTTTCTTTCTTCTTTCTTTCTTTCTTTCTTTCTTTCTTTCTTTCTTTCTTTCTTTCTTTCTTTCTTTCTTCTTTCTTTCTTTCTTTCGTTCTTTCTCTCTCTCTTTCTTTCTTTCTTTCTTTCTTTTTTTTCTTTCTTTCTTTCTTTCTTCATTGCCTTAATATAGGACCTTTTTGTTTGTAATTTGCTACAACAATATCCTACCTCATTTTCCTGTCTCTGTTCTGTCACTGTGAACACATTTCATTGTGCTTAGGGGGAAATGATGAAATGTTGTTCTGTTACATAGAGCAGTGTTTCCTCAATTTCCTATAGTATATCAGTCAATATTTTCAGACAAAAAGGTTTCATGGTTAATATAAATTTGGGAAGTACTCCACAGTCTATGCCCCATTTGGTCAGCAGTGCAAATCTTACAGAAAAGTCTTTAATTACTTGTGTTTAATCGGGTATTTCCCAAAGTGAGTTGACTGACTGTAGTCTCCTCTTTTCTCCTCTTAAGAAGTACCAATATCTTTCAATACCCATGTTCTTTAGAACTTGTGTTTGAATCATTGCCTACAGCGTGAAGTCTAAACTCTCCAATAAGGGATTCAGAGCTCTACTTTTAGGACTTGTTTCCTTTTTCTCTTTATAGCTTTAACTCTTATAGCACTCCACTCACAGCACATGCTCAACTACAGATTTGTGAAACTTTTCACACTTCACTGAAATTCCCCCATGCTATTTCACAATATGCTTCTCTTTACCCAAAATGCTCCTCTACCATTTTGCACTTGGCTAGCTTCTATTCAAGGCAACTCAGTTGCCAGCTTCACTGAGGCTCTTCTATCTTTCAATCAAACTTAAATAGAAGTCTCGTCTTCTTCGTGGGCATCTCCTTACCTTAAACTTCTTACACTTTACTTTTTTTTTTTTTTTAAGATTTTATTTATTTGAGAGAGAGAGACACAGCGAGAGAGGGAACACAAGCAGGGGGAGTGGGAGAGGGAGAAGCAGGCTTCCCGCCGAGCAGGAAGCCCGATGCGGGGCTCGATCCCAGGACCCTGGGATCATGACCTGAGCCGAAGGCAGACGCTTAACAACTGAGCCACCCAGGCGCCACACTCTTTACTTTTTTAATTCTAATACTAAAGAGTAAACACTCTGTTGAACACAGAGACTACCCTTCCTTTCTTTGCATCCTCCTTTACTAGTGTTGTGCTTGGAATTTAGTAAGTTGCAAAACAGCTATGTGTTAAACAAATATAAGAACAAAACCAGGACCAAGAGCAGATAAAGACAAAGTAGGGCAAAGTTTCATTCCTCAGTAAGCTTGCAATTTAATTAAAGTGTAAGTCAAATGACTATAGCAAAAAGATTAAGGACAGTTCTCTAAGGAATATATGCAAGTTCACATATGTCTGGATGAGTTGAGGTAAGATTCCTGGAGTAATTATTTTAGATGGGCTTGTAACATCATACAGTATTTCTACAGAAGAAAGATGCTTATTTCGGATAGAACTGGGAAGGGCAAGGGTATCCCTAGGAGACAAAGTCTACACCAGTGTATGTGGTGCACATGGCTTCTAATAGCAGACTATGAATTATATGTTGTGTCTATGAGTATAGATGAAGCATTGAGGGATGTGAGCCTGAGATTGTCATGAATGTTGGTTTTTTAAAGAGATTCAACCAACAGGATTAACTTTTGGAGACTCTAGAAATAAGGAGGTTTGTTAGAATGCATGTAACAATATTCTAGGTCAAGGGATGGCAGACATTTTCTACAAAGAGCCAGATAGCATATTCAGCTTGGCAGGCCATATGGTCTCTATCACAACTGTTTAAGTCTATTGATAGGGAGTGAAAGCAGTCATAGACAATATGAGATGAGTGACCAGGGCTATGTTCCAATAAAATTTTATTTACAAAACAGGTAGCAGGCTTGATTTTGTTTGGGGACCATAGTTTGTTAGGTGAAAATTAACAAAGTGTAAACTGGACTAATAGTAGCAACAATGGGAAAGAAGGTTATCTGTAAGGAAATCATAGAAATGGAATATATAGCACTTATTATCTCATTGCATGTGGGTGGCAAAAAGGGAAAAGGTGTTAAAAATGATACCAAGAGTTCAGACCTAGTCACTGGAAAGCTGTTGGTGTCATTGACAGACATAAGCAAGTTAAGAAAGAGGCTCTTTGGGGAGTGAAGATGATTTAACTGTGGAATGGGGAAGCCAGTTAAACAAAAGAAAGCTGTGGAGTGTTAGGGACAGCCCCATTAAACTGCAAACAACATTGAAAACTCCAAAAGCCTCTTCCACTTGGCAATGAGTTTTAAGAAATTTGTTCCATTTTTCAATTTTTTACATTATAAATAATGAAGAGGTATATGAGTTTCCTTAATATTATAACATGCCCCAATATGGTTTTATTAGCTTTCTACACAGAATACATTGCTCTTTCACCCATTCATTCAGGATATAGAACAAGCTGTGCTATTATAAAAAACATTTATTTTAGAAATAATAATCTATTTCTTGCCATAAATATGTCTACAATGTATATTGCTTGACAAATATGACCTTATTCTTTTTTCTTTGTTCAGACTTCAAAGGATTTAATTTTTATTTTAAGGAGCCAAACTGAAATAAGATTAACTATAAACCATTTTTCTCTGTTTCTTTTCCTGAGCAGGCAAATGTTACTGTGCATTTCAATTAGAAACATACTTGTCAGGTGGGAAGGAAGAAGGAATAAAGTGAGTCAGCAATGAAATAGGACAGGCTTCTTTACCAACAGCAATAACAACAACAACAACAACAACCCAAAGATCTAGAAATGAATTATCCAAAGGCACACTGAAACCAGTCAGCAACATTGAAATAGGATTCAATACACCTGAAACCTCTTCGGGGGAATTATTTCAACCTCTATTTCTTAGATTTCTATAAAATTTCCTTGTTAAAACAAGAGCCAGAAAGACTTTCTTTAAAATTCCTCATCATTATAAGGGGTTTGCAAAGATTGCTGTTATTCTCTCCTCTATTGCATGGAAAGCTTCACCATAGTTAAAAACTGTGCTCCTAACTATAACATCACATACTTGGGACTCAGCTGCTTACAGTTTTGTTATTTTTTTGTCTCTTATTTTTTCCATTACCATTCGATTCCATTTTTACCAACCCCTCTTAAAGATGTATTTGGACTTTAGAAACAATACAGGAGTCCTATCCCAAGTAGATCCACTGATCTAGACTGTTTTATTCCCATTGTGAGTCAAACTGAATGGCTTCTTCAGAAAGACCTATTATGTTTTATATACTCTAATGGAAATGTGTTCTCTGGAATTTTTAAAGAAAAGTATAAAAGCTGTTTGCTGTGCATTTGAAACTCTACTGCTGGGCATGTATAATGATATGCAAAACACCATTTTAATTATGTCTACCTCTCTTGTTTTGTTTTACTGTGTGAAATAAAATTAATCATGTATCAAATTTGGAGTGATGGTAGGTTACAACTTGTTCTCTCATTCTGTAAACAGATCTGAATGTTTTTGATATATCATATGAACTACACTATGAAAATATTCAAAATGGAAAAACACGAAGAAAATAATGCCTGCGTGTGCTGGGGAAGAGGGTACTGCCACTAATGTCTACTAGGTTTCTCATGAAGTAACTGTAAATATCTTTCATGTTGTACTGAACATTGATGACATTTTTAGGGTAATTGAGAATATAGTTAGTCAATTTTACATGAAAAAGAATACCTGATGGTAGGATGTGGTGTTTAAGACTTCACCTAAAATAGATTAATTATGTAAACTACTCAAAAGTGTTTAAGTGTAAACAAGTGATACAAAATATCTTCACAATAACGATCATCAGACTGGGTGGGATGAGTACCCATGTGGGTCAGGAAGAATTTTTTTTTTTTTTTTAAGATTTATTTATTTGACAGAGAGAGAGAGAGAGCATACACATAAGTGGGAGGAGGGGCAGAGTGAGAGAGAGAATCTCAAGCCAACATGGATCTCGATCTCACAACCCTGAGATCATGACCTGAGCCAAAATCCAGAGTCCGACGCTTAACTGACTGAGTCACCGAGGCGTTCCAGGAAGACTTTTTAAATGGTAAATGGGCACAGTTAATTTTAAGGCAGTCAATTTCCAGAGTTTCAGTCTCCATATGTATTCTTTCCAGTGGGTAACATGATCCATCAGGCATCTTCTCTTTTCCCATCTCCTTTTGCATCATTGTCATGCTCTCATCTCACAAAAGAAAGGTAAAGCTCTTACAAACTCTGGATTTTGCTGCGATAATTTTCATTTAATGACCACAACTTGTGCATTGCTCAATTCTAATCAAATAATGCATTGTCCTTGAGGAAGAAAGAGGTAGAACATTATATCATTACGCATCACACTCACAGCAAGGCCCCATGCTTTAGCTATCCATGTCTCTGTCTCTCTGTCATCTATCTAATGTCATTTAATTATCTCTGTGTCTCAGTATTAAAATTCAGAACTGAGCTTATTGCTATGGGATGCAGATTGATGTATTTATTCATTTATTTAAATTGGAAAATAAAATCAAGCTTTTGTGACAGGAAGTAAATATACTCTGTTTTGTTTGACAGCAGGTCTGGCTTTGGTAATCAGGTTATGTCAGATATTTTTCTGTTGTTTGAATGATTCAAAACATCAGCCCCAAGGGTACAAGGCACATGCTACTCTAGAAGTATTTTATCCAAAAGCAAAATTAATAATATTTTAATTTTCTCAAACACTGGTGTATGTTTCTGGTTCAAATTGGGCCTCTAGGTAAAGAGAAACAGGTGTAAATAATAGTTACTTGATGTGTTGGGATAAAGTATTTTTGGAGGGATGCCTGGGCGGCTCAGTTGGTATCTGCCTTCAGCTCAGGTCATGATCCCATGGTCCTGGGATTGAGTCCTGCATCGGGCTCTTTGCTCAGTGGCAAACCTCCTGCTCCCCCTGCTTGTGCTCTCTCTCTCTTTCTCTCTGACAAATAAACAAATAAAATCTTAAAAAAAAAAAAAGCCTTTTTTGGCGTGATAGAAATTGAGAAAATTTTGAGAAAACTTATTTCAAGTCAGATGATTTTTAGTCATTTGTATTCACTGGAAATTAATAAAAAACTAATCAATATGTCAGCTTGTGTTTCTTAAAAATATATTGACTTATTGGTGTTCTTAACTAGCATTTAGTAGCACTCAACAAATATGGTCTCACAGAAATACTTGTCCAGTTTTTGGAGGGGATAGGGGCTTTGAAAAAATATTGGGAAAAAAACCTGATAAATTATCTAATGAATTTGATTGGTATAGACATCTGAGATAATTTAACTAAAATAATAATAAAACAACACTCCCCTTTTCTTTTCTTTTTTTTCCCTTTTTGCCTCAATTGATCAGATGTTTTTAAATTTTTTTATTTACTTTTTCTTGTATTGGCAAATCTCATAATTCTGAAAACCATGAAGATGAGTATTTGTTCATTTTGACTAAACAACCTTAAAGATATTTACAGTGAAAAGTCAGTTTTCTGTAGTTTTTAACACATAACCAATTTATCTGAAGTCTCTTAATAGCAATATTACTAGAGTGAATCTCCTAGAATTTTACCAATTAGTTTTTTGTACAAAGCATATCTCTCTTGATTTCTTTTTTTTTTTTTTTAAAGATTTTATTTATTTATTTGACAGAGAGAGACATAGCGAGGGAGGGAACACAAGCAGGGGGAGAAGGAGGGGAGAAGCAGGCTTCCTCGCAAAGCAGGGAGCCCGATGTGGGGCTCGATCCCAGGACCCTGGGATCACAACCTGAGCCGAAGGCAGACGCTTAACGACTGAGCCACCCAGGCGCCCCGTCTCTCTTGATTTCTTTAGAAAAGTCCAATGACACAATAATTTCGGCTAACTTATTGGTTAGAACAGTGTTTTCTAAGGCAGGGTATATATACAAGATGATTTTAGCTGGTAAACAGGCTTAGAATGAAGTAGTATTGAATCATACAAGACAAGTGTGTCTTTATCAACTCTTTTTCAGTCCTTTTTGTTTTTTAATTTTTTAAATATTTTATTTATTTATTTGAGAGAGAGAGAGCACAAGCAGAGGGGAGAGGTTGAGGGAAGGGAGAAGCAGACTCCCCGCTGAGCAGGGAGCTCGATGCGGGACTCGATCCCAGAACCCTGGGATCATGACCTGCACTGAGGGCAGACGCTTAACTGACTGAACCACCCAGGTGCCTTTTCAGTCCTTTTAAATACATCATTTAATACATTTAATACCATTCAAGAAGAAAAATCAGTTTGTTGCTAGTATGTTTTAACATTGTTCTAACACTTTTCATTCTCTCTTGGCAGGAGATAGGATTTGACTAAAATTTAATATCGTTGAAATATTTTCACTGTTGTAATCAAATACAGTTGCAAAGTCACTGAGCTCTGAAGCCAGACAACCTACATTCATTTGCTGTCTCTACTATTTACTAGCTTGGTAATCTCAGGTAAGTTTCTTAACTTCTGTGCACTTCAGTTTTCTTCATTTGTGATACTTTTGAAGGTACTAGACTATAATAAGGATATTTACTCACATAAAGAATTTCAGAAACATATTTTCTGTCACACATGGTGAGTTCAAAAAGCTAATTATTAAATTTATTTTTTCTCATTCATGTGTGTTTATTTCAGGTGATACTGATTTTTCATTTATGGAAGTAAAAAAGTAAGATGATTCAAAGAAATGTTCAATAGATAACTGAATATTGATACTGGGATATTGTAAAAAAAAATCATGAATGTCATTTCTAAATGGTGAATCTGTACAAGCAGTAACCTTGACATTTTTTTTTCTTATAGAATTATTTAGGTACAAATAGCACATTCCTACTTCCAGCTAGGAATAAGTATCTTGTAGCACTGTAATGCAGCCCCCACTCACACACTCAAGAAAAAACAGAAAATTTGGTTAAAGAACCACAGTATTCTGTTTGAAGGAATTTGGAAGCTGCCAAGACAACCGGACTAGAGAGGCTAAGATTCCAAAGAAAAGACAACCAAGGAGAAATTAGTCATCACTCTTCAAGTAAAGTTGTTCTTCTTAGGGCACTTGCCAATGCTCATCTCTGCATGAGAAGAAAACACAGGCAAAGAGCCATACACAAGGAGCAGAGAAGCCAGAAGAACAACAGAAAATATCAAGTGGCTAGAAAGACAAAATTTGGGGTTCAGGGCTGCTAAGGCAACAGAGATTTGAGGAGCAAAATCCTAAAGAGAGGGGAGGCACACGGAAGTGAACTCTACACTGTTAGTATTTCCCCTTTGTCAACAATGGCTGAATTTTAAAGCTGGCAAAAAAAGAGGCTGAAGAACTAATCAGAAAACCACTGCTTTCTGGGGTTCTATACTCATAGATCAGGAATTCCATTAGCTCCCAGTTAGCAGTGCAGGATGAGGTTCTGCAGGCAAGAATATAAAACCCATATCCAGGGAGAATGTATTGCTGGCCCTCCCAGGACAGAAAGGATCCAAAGTAGTCAATTTGCCACTAAGCGGTCAGTTGGCTTCCTTGGGAAATAATAGCATATCAGGGCCTCTGTTTGGCCTCTGTTACTACATGTAAGACATTTGGAGGTGACAGTGGTCAAACTGGGTTGGGTATGCAGGAGAACATTATTGCATCACGTGTGGTCTCTATTTCTACTATGTCTTCTACCCTGTTTATGTGCCCTTTGAGCTGGTTCTGGGGTTGGCCACTGACAAAATCTGTAACATGTATTGACTAAGTCACTTTTCTTCTTGGTTTTTCAGTATCTCTTCTGTGAGGATTGCATTCTGATAGGTGTTGATTGGGTGATACAAAACCAACTCCACTTTGTGCCTCTATATATCCCATATATCCACCCACTTGTCTTCTTGCCAGCCTTCCTCATTTAACCTTACAGTTTTTTTTTTTTTTTTCCTTCTGACCCTGACAAGCTGACCAAGTCATTGGCCACACCACAGAATCTGTATATAGTGTCACCTAGGGCTACTTTGCTTCCACCAAAAATGTGACAAGTGCACTATTTGCAGATTTGCTTATTGGAAGCTGTTCCCTGTCTACTTTCTTTCAACTCACTCCCTGAAAACAGTTGTAATGTAGCTGCGATCCATTTTTGCTTGGATCCACAAACTTAGATGTCCTATCTATAAATCAAGTTGGGCTTTTCCCTCCTCCTTAAGCTAGTCATAGGTAGAGCCCATATGATCATAGGTACAGGGTGGAAGATGGGTGTGGATACAGTCTGAGTTGACTTTGGCTGTCTTCTCATTTGCTTTCTCATGCTCTCTTATCCTTCTTGAGTTAATTCCTGATGTCCCATTTCCAATACACTGCTGCTGGCCCTGTCTAACTTTATGACTGGGTCCATCTGATAGCCAGCTCACAATGGGTATTTATGGATGAATGTTCAATTCTGGTCCCAAAGACAGCCTTCTCTTTCTACAGGGCTCAATAGCACACAGGAGCTGTCTCTTGAAATGTGTGTAATTTTCTATTACAGATTGCATGGACTTGCACTCAAGCCCCATGGAACTACATTATGATTCTTTCATTGGACCTTGCTATAAACACTATACTTGTATGTTCTCACCACTGAAATCTCATCTCCACAGAGTCTGCCAGATACTGTGACCCAGGCCAAGGGCTGCTTGAATTGTAGCTAGGACCTGCTGTGAAGCCCTTTCCTGTTCAGATCCCACTCAAGCCTAACCTCTTCTGAGTCTCTCTGATATGTGGGCCAACGCAATAATTCTGAGTGTGGAATGTGTTACCTTTGGAATTCTGGAAGGCTCTCTAGACTTTGTATTTTTATCTCTGTAATAGGAGATGCAAAATGAAGTCATCTTTTACTGTTATACCGTACATGTCCAAATTACCCTTTATTGTCCATCATTTTACTATTTTTCCTCTGCAGTGTATCAATATAACTTAAGGATAATCATCTAAATCCATTGTTCTTATGATATTGCCCCAATCCCAATCGCCTCAGCCTTCCAAAAACTGGATCCTTACCAGTGAGGGTATTCCCATCCAATAATGCATTTCCCTGCCACTGCCAGTGAAATATTAAGCAACTGGTCACCACTATTTGTTCCATATTTTTCTTAGGATTAGATTCTCCTTGCTAGCCAGGCAGCAAGTGAGCCAGTCCCCCAATCCATCTTTTTGCTTTCCTTAAATCACTCTCAGTACCAATGCTCACTGTTCACGTTACCTGAGAAGAAGACATCAAGATATAATTAAACACAAGTAAGACTTATTGTGGTAAATTCCTGTGGAGGTTAAAGAGGGAGGGCTCAAGAGTGGTAGAAAGAGCCTCACAGCATGATTCACATCTAACACCTATGGGGAAAAAATGGAGAGAAAGGAGGAGGATGAGATAGGAAGGGCTCATGTTATAGAACTACTCTGAGAAAATGGACAGAGAGATCCTGAGAATATTTTCTCATTACAGGTGTGACATATTGGGCAGAAATATTCCATCTTTAGTACCCTTGACAAGATCAGTGACTGACAGCAGCCTAAGCCCCATGGGGAACCTAAAGGTGTACAGTTAGAGGCTCTCAGTTTTCCTGAAACAGTAGGTTCCCTTGAAGGAATATCTGAGTGGTATGCACCGTGGACAGACACTGCAATGGAACTTTAAAAAACCCCACAAAAGTCAGTGACTTGACAATATATTGTTTAAAGTTATGTGTAAGTTATGTTAATAGAAGAAAAGAGCTAAATAAGAAAGGAAAAAGAAAGCATGGCATTAGAATTGGCAGAAAAATTTGATAGGAAAGAAGAAAAAATAAAGTTATAGAATTTTTAAGTTACATAAAATGATAGACATAATCTAAAATATTTTTTCAAAGAGAATGTTAAGCATGGAAAAAATAAAGATTGCATTCTTCATATTTATTTATTTCTACCATTCATGTTTCAATAGGATTTGATATGAAATATTATTTTACAGAGTTGGAAATAGATAGTATAAAACATACTACATTTGTGGTTCTATGCAGTCATTCCATACACTTGTATGTATGTCTTTTTTATGCTCTATGTATCAAGAAGTACAACAGGAAAGAAAAAAAAATGGGAGAGCTCTTAATAGCAGAACAATGCAACTAGGCTGTGAAAATTAATGAGACGTAAAGAACACATTGAGCAGAAATAACAAAGAACTGTAAAAGTAGAAAGGAGATTAAGACCACTTCATGTAAAAATTTTGGAAGCAAATCTTGGATCTGTATATAAAAAAAAAAAGACTATTAGGTCTAGAGGAATTTTCCCACAATAAGCTAGAATGTGGCACAATCTCTTGAATGTGTATGACAGGGTAATGGGGAGGAAGATTCAAATACAATATAGGCTCCTCTTCCAGTAATGACAGCATAACTTCCATTGGACTGCCCCTCCCATGGATAGTAATCATAAACTTTGGACAAAATTTAATAAACTCTTTGCACTGGAGAGCAGTGACTGGCAGGTGGAAACTGGAGTAGGGTCCTATCCTTGATTGTAATTTCAGAGGATCTCCCGTTCTATCTAAAGTAGAAGCAGTAATAATGGCAGTGAGAACTCTAACAGTGGTGGCCAGAGAGAGTTGTCATGGCAAAGCCTCTGTGAGAGAGTTTGTTGACATCCGGGGTTTGAAGGACATCTTAGTTGGCTAGAGTGAAGGGGGCAAAACTCACAGAACTCACTGGAGTCTTGAAGAGCCTTATTATGAGATTTTCTCCCTTCACCCATCGCAGATAATGACACTTTCCTTCCAGTTCAGGGGAATGATGAAATGGAATTTTAACTGCAATAGCAACTGCAGTGGTGGCAAATGAGTTAGGAGTAAAACTGCTATTTCAAGGGCCGCCCGGGGGGCTCGGTCAGTTAAGCGACCAACTCGTGATTTCATCTCAGGTCATGATCTCATGGATCCTGAGGTGGAGCCCTGTTTCAGGGCTTGTGCTCAGCGGGGACTCTGCTTAAGATTCCCTTTCTCCCTCTCCCTCTGCCCCTCCTCCCACTCACACATGCTCCCTCTCTCCTTAAAATGAATAAATAAATCTTAAAAAACAAACAAACAAACAAACAAAAAACAACCCTGCCATTTCAAGGCAACATCTTTTTTTTTTTTTTTTAAGATTTTATTTATTTATTTGAGACAGAGAGAATGACAGAGACAGAGAGCACATGAGAGGGGGGAGGGTCAGAGGGAGAAGCAGGCTCCCTGCCGAGCAGGGAGCCCGATGCGGGACTCGATCCCGGGACTCCAGGATCATGACCTGAGCCGAAGGCAGTCGCTTAACCAACTGAGCCACCCAGGCGCCCCTCAAGGCAACATCTTGATGGACTAGTCAGAATTGAGTTGTGTAGTTTCAATAGAACAACAACAAAAGCGAGCCATAAGCTGGCTATGAAATTGCATCCTGATTTTTGGAAACATTTAAGAAGGAGTTCATTGCAATGCCCTGGATTTCCTGGCCCTGTGCAGTGGAGCTCTTAGAGCATTTCACTTTGGAGATAAAAGTTAACATGATCCGCTTACTCACAGGCTGGAAAGTCTTATGATATAAAGCTCAATTATTGTCCATTATTTGTGGAGTTTCTTAATATCATTGATTAATTTTGTCAAAAGGACCCAAATCTTTAAGAGGAGTTCCCAAATATCATAATTGTTGGTATTAACATTGACATCCAAGTTCTCAGTTTAGTTTTATTGATCAATATGAGAGAAAAAAGATTTTAAAAGCAATGTTGTCTTTCATGTTGCATAGGTTTAAAAAATACTGCAGAAGTATATTTTATCTGTGTATATTTAATCTGGAGATGAGTTTAGCTTAATGGTATTATGGAACCTAAAAGTCTCACCTTAAAATACCTGACAGAGGTGACACTAGGGAAACCTAGAGGCAGGAATTCAAGGACACTGGTATGCAGAGCAAGGGCCTTAGGGTGGCGATCTCAGTCAAGAATATGTTCAAATGCCAGTTCATTAATAAATGTGTAAAATCCAAGAGTATGTATCTACTACCCAGGTGAAATGCAAGGACAAGATCTACAGAGCAGAGTGCTGATTTTAAAATGGTGATTTCCTAAATGAGAATTTAATTAAAAAAAAGAAGTTTCAAGAAAGAAATTCAGAGCCAGAGGTAAATGAGAACATAAAGGGGGAAAAAATAAAATAAATAAATAGAAACAGATTATACAAAAAGTTAAAAGTAGTATTAGTGCTTGAATGAGTCAAAGATACAAATGCAAAAGGACCCAGATAAAATTCCAAAGATAAGAGAATTCCAGGTATCTAAATAACCACAAAGATGTGTTTCAGTATGTTTGTTTCATAAGAATTCCATTTTGGGGGGGGGGAATCCAACTTTCTGTGTTTTCAATATGTGATATGTGACTTCTGAGTATGGAACTATTAATTGCATAAATGCTTAATCATACCATCTATATTTGCTCTGATTCATTTAACCCTAAAGACCAATATAGACATTGAAATTAAACAATAAATACAAGACGTAGATTCAAGACAAAAATTCTCTGTATTTTCTAAACATTCTGTACATCTTATTTTGTTCATTGATTTTCAATACAACCTTCTATTACTCATTAGCAAAGCTAAGGTTTCCATACTGATAACTGTTTTTTAAAGATATTAACTAATATATACATTGCTTGTAATTAATGTATTTAAAATGTAAAATTTTGATGTGAGCAATAATAGAAATGAATGCAAACTGAGTAAAAATATGGAAAAATAAGAATGAATTAAAAAGCCCCCAAATAGCATTGTAATTATATGATGCCTTTTAAAACATAAAAATGAAAAAATCATATGAGCAGGATATTATTTTAAAACATTGTCCCATATTTAATTCTTCTATATGATGGAGAAACATGAAGATTACATTTCTGTGAGAGTAAAGTTTCAGTTCATTTGCAAGTATTCCCATTTTTGTAATAGGGAAACCTAATTGTTATGAGTGAAAAAGGAGACTAGCACATTCATTCAAAAAGATGGTACATTTAGAGCCAAAATTGTTCACTGGTATTTTATTGTTTTGTTAAGGCATTTATCCCCTATTTCTACCCCATTCTGATTCTGAGAATGTCATTCCATTGCTTAGTCAGTAAGAGTACTGCAATATACTTAAATGTAAAACCCAAATGGTTTTTATTGTTGTTTTTCTGTCAAAAGCAAACATATTTTCCTGAGTTATCTAGCTATTTGTTTAACTTTTCTGGATAGTATCAAACTTGAATGAATACAAATCAATTCTTTTGCTATAGGATTAAAAAAAAAAAATCTATCTAGTGTTTCGAAATGGCTGAAGTTTTCACCAACAGTTGTAAAATTTTTAAAAATAAAACTCTGCCTGCCAGACAGTTTCACATTTGGGAACTCGGCTTTGCTTCACATATCCTGGCATGCGAAATAAAGTTTCCACATTCCCAGAAACCTAATGGCAATTCCACATTGCTGTTTTTCTCTGGGGGTTCACAGCCTATGTATCAAATTACAACTTCTCTCTGAGTTCATGTTCATTTAAAAACCTTTCCCCACCTTGAGCTTTATTTGTATTTTTCATTCTATGTTATTTTTCATGGACTCAATTATTTTCCCTGAAAATAATTTCTCTTTATACTGTTTGTTTGCTAGTTATGAAAATCTCTGGCCTAAAATTCTATAGGTGATGTTGGTGGCAGAGGATCTGTAGAGACATCTCAAAATAAAGGAACTACAGTTAAAATGTCTCCACTCCACAAGACCATATTCTGATTTTAGATTTCTTTTTTATAAGAGCATTGCTACCTATGAAAATATATAAGTGAAAGGTAAATGAACCCTGACACTTTAATTCTTTATAGATTAGAGGCTGAATTATTTGTATTAAATGTGAAATAAGAATATAAACTTAAATATTCAATAATTTACTTAAATTTGGTTTACATATGGGAGGATAAGTGCTTTGGTCTAAAGAACCTGCCTATATTGGTAAGCCATTGGAAAACTGCAATACAAATTGCTGATTTGCTGTACATTCTTATCATAGAATTTGTCATTAATAGCCAATGACTATATTTAATTTTTAATCAAATTCTATGTATAGCAGCCACAACTAGGTTAAGTAGAAATATATTTTTAATCAGTGCTTTTTGATGATGATAATTGGGAAATGAAAAAAGTAACTGAATTAACCTTATTTATATTTGAGCAAATCCAAATTAGTTTATGTAAAAATAATTAGAGCATTTCTAAATAGAGCCTATTATAGAATCTTAGATACACTTTGACATAAGATAAATGGATCCTTCTATTTACTTCTGGAAATGTGTATATGTTAAAAAAAAAGATTAAAGAAAAATGCATTTTTCTAAGAGACTTTAAATATCAAAATAAACAGAAAATAAACAATTTGTGAGGAAGGAGTCTGTCTACTCCATACCACTGCCAAAATAGTCCCTTATAAACTTAGAGCAAAAATTTGTAACAAAAAATATGAAGCAAAGAATTGTGGGAATTGAACAAACATTTTTTTTTTCCCCCAAGCTTAACTTGTCTGGAGAACTTATATTACAGTAGACTGCATATACTGATTTATGCACTCTTTTATTTGTTTGCTTATTTATTCCTTCTCACTCTACTCTATCAGGAGAGGTTGTTGTCAATGTGCATACTATTTTTATAGCCTGTCTTAAAGTATCAAAATCAGTATTAGTAAACCTAGTGTTAACATTGTTCAGTTAATAGCATTGCCTGAACTATGGCAATATGAGTCAACATAAAGTGGGTTTTAATTTATTTTCTTAGGAATACTGCTGATGAGCTTTCTGGATAATGACATTTATGAGCAATATTTGTTGTCATTATTGTTGTTTTATACATAGTAATACTTTGGCTGTTCTTCTGCCTGGTCCATAATGGGTTTTAATTCATGGTAAATACATGAATATGAGACATGTATAGTGTAAACACAGGTAATTTAATTTCCCATATTAATAGAAAAGCATCAAATGATAGCTAGTCAAAAATGTAGTAGTCTTGGGGCTCCTGGGTGGCTCAGTTGTTAAGCGTCTGCCTTCGGCTCAGGTCATGATCCCAGGGTCCTGGGATCGAGCCCCGCATCGGGCTCCCTGCTCGGCGGGAAGCCTGCATCTCCCTCTCCCACTCCCCCTGCTTGTGTTCCCTCTCTCGCTGTGTCTCTCTCTGTTAAATAAATAAAAAATCTTTAAAAAAAAAATGTAGTAGTCAGTATCAGTCCAAAGGTTTCAAAAGGAGAGTTTCAGTTTAAGCTGGGGCGCTTGGGAAGTGAACACAGAGTGTTGTCCTTGTCCACCTGCTACCTGGATCTTCCCTTGTGATGTTGCATTAGCTGATGAGGTAAATAAGCTGGGTTATTTTTTGTACGTAGTAAAATCTCTCTGCCGATTTCAGGAAAGTGAGGGAGCAAGTCCATGGATGAAGAGTAAGAATTTTTCTGAATAACTGAACATAATCTTTCTCTGAAGGGAAAGAGTAAAGACAGTACCACATGCAGTCAGGAGGGGCTGTTTCACTTTCCAAAGCATCCTAAAACCTCAGTGTGCTATGGTGAAAATAGAACCTTTTGCAGCTCAGGTATATTCTATTAAGACTAGTTAGAATCAGAAAAGATGTATTACAGGTACCAAATTCACAACCGATTGGTAAAGCAAAAGTTCCCACTACATGGAACAACCCAACCCCTCCATTGTATGAAATTTCCATGTAGAGAAGATAGAAATACTTCTGGCTTGCTGAATTTTATGAGGTTTGATTTTATGAGGTCTGATACCTGCATAGAAGTAGACATTGCCATAATCCACAGATGGCTCAAGGGAGAACACTTTATAAAGAGTTATATACATTATAAACCACCCTCCCCATATTGAAAAAGCTTTTAAAATTCAGCAACTCCTTCCTAACACCAATCATACATCCTATGACAGAACCTGTGAGCTTTATCTAAAGAAATGAGAGAATCAAATGTGAAAGTTCAATTTTCACTGAAGACTTTGAAATGATTATGCTGATTTGAATCTTCTCATGTGAGGATTTATCTTTGGTCTCAATACTGAAAAATAATGAGAAAAGAAATAATAGAGATGTTTTGATATTATATCTTTGTTGCAAAATAAAGTAGCAGAGAATAGAATGTCCAATTCTTAGTAAAGACTTTGCAGATTATTATCATGAAGGAACCAACAACAGTTCCCCAAATACAGTAGAGTCTCTATATGAATTAATATAACGGAAAGGATTTCTGATTCTCCAGAATCAGACTGAAGATGTCGAATAGGCTCTTTGCTACAGAATGGGATAGTGGATAGTATATACCTGGGAGAACTGTGATTATCTTGAGCTCCAACCTGATCTTTACTGGAACACTTTGTCAAGTGTGACTTGGTATTCTATATGAATACATCAAATGTACTATACCATATTATACATTTTATCATATGCATTTACATCTTTATCTGCAAATTCTAGAGTATTTTCTTTTTCTTTTTATTTGTATGTTGAAAACACTCATCTAGAAGGCATTCATATTTAACTTTTACATAAATACCTAACAATTTGGGAATAATTTGAATAAAGATAACAGTAAATAAGAGATACTTCCTTTCTTTCTTTCTTTTTTTATTATTATTATGTTCAGTTAGCCAACATATAGTTCATCATTAGTTAAATGTTGTGTTCAATGATTCATTAGTTGCATATAACACCTAGTACCTTTCACTTAAAAGGATATTTGCCATTAAAAATAGAGGGTTACATGAGGGCACATACTGCATGGAGCACTGGGTGTTATATGCAAATAATGACTCATGGAACACTACATCAAAAACTAATGATGTAATGTATGGTGATTAACATAACATAAATAAAATTAAAAAAATAAATAAATGGCAGAAAAAAATAAATAAAAATAGAGGGTTACATGAAAGTTCACATACTAAGAGTTGTGACTTTCTGCTCCTTTCTTCTCTTGGCCATCAGAATGTTTACAGATAAGTTTAATCTTCACAGGCAGGAGAGAGAAGTATCTTCCCTGAGGCTTTACCAGCCCATAAGTTTCACCCAGCCCAGAGAATTTCCAATTCTCTTCTTAGTGCACTAATCGTAAATATTAACAAATAGAGATCATTAATTGGAGGAAGGCTCTAATAGGAAAAGTAGACAAAATGCACAAGAATAAGTAAAAAGGAATGTTGAGAAAACAGAAACAACTGAGGGATAAAAAAAATTCCAATAATTTAGTAATATATTCCAAGAAATAAGAGTGGATATTATAAGCCATGAAACAAAAAGAGTGTTCAGAGAGCTAAAAAAGACATAAATGCCTGTCTGTGCTCAGTAATTATTTTAAAATACTCATTTGAAAGGTTGGAAGATAAAATTGAAAGTTGGAAGATAGAAAAATTGGTGAGAAATACTTGAGGGAAGTTAGGAAAATTAGAGGCACCAGTGTTCCATTTCCTGAAAACCAAACTTCTAAATGCAAAAAAAAAAAACAAAAACAAAAAAAAACAGGGCAGTGTGAAATATCAAAGAAATCATCTCAAACTGAAATTCTGGAAAACTGAAGTTCAACAAAGAGAGGGTCCTAAAAGTTTCCAGAGAGGGAGAAGACATAGGTCACATGAAAAGGATCAGGAATCAGAATGGCCTGAGAGAGCTTGATATCACAGACTACCAGGAGAAAATAAAAAGCAGTACCTTCAAAATCCTAAGGGAAATTTTTATAAAATATAATTAAATAAAAATCAATTAAATATGGTGATAGAAAATTTTTTTTCAGACATAGAGTCTCAAAGTTATCTTTATTGCCTCTTAGGATGTTGCTGGTTGATCTATTTCACCAAACTAAGAAGCAAACCGGGAAGAGGGGGGGGAAACAACTATGTAACCTAGGAAGAAAATCCAATGTAAAATGAGAAGAAAAACATCTCAAGGATGAGAGAGGAAGATCCTCAGTCACAAGCCTCAAGAGCAGTCAGCCAAGATTGGAGACTCTTAGCAGCCCTGAGGAAAGATTTTCCTTAAGAAATTAAGTAGATGAAATATCTGATGTATTCAAATGTATGAAGGGGAGGTTGATACTAACAGAAGAGATTTTAGAGTAAATTAGTGATAAGTTCTTAGATAGCTGAGCAAATTATAAGTGAAAATAATTGTCTGGAAACCAAAGTTCTGCCAGAAGGGAAACACCATCCTGATACATATTAAGACTAAACTGCCACTGCTCTTCACACCCATATTTACCACAATATCAACCTTGAATATTAAAGTAATGACATTGCATTATAAACATATTTTGAGACGGGGGTGAGAAGTGTGAAGTATGTGTGAGTGCACAAAGAAACAGTGGTTTGAAACAAGGAGAACGAAAGAGAATTTAGTTATTAATTTTCACAGTAGGAAGCCAATAGATGTTGGCTTAAAAAAATCACATATTATTTATAGATATGAAGATAAATGTCTAAAGAAAGAGCTAAAAGAATGGGATGAGAGCATGTGATTGCTATTGCTCTAGTAGGCTTTATAGATCCATTTGATCGTTGAAACTACGCTAAAAATAAAAATTAAAGAAAAAGAATGGCTATGCCTCAGTATTTGGTATTACTGAACAATGTTAAGTTATCTCTGAGGCACTGGCCTTGCAGAAATGTTGTTGATTTTCAGAGAATAACTGAACTTCCCAAAGAACATTCTTTTAAAAGAGTTCACATACAACTATATTTTTCAATTGGGTATGTTCCTCCTGGGTTTGACAAAATTTAGGCTATAGTAACCACTTTGATAGCCATGGTAATAAAGCCAGCTTCTTAATTTAGGTCGTAGGATTTTGGGTTTAAAAGAAACATTTGAAATTATTTAGCCAAACTCCTCCTTTTAGAGATGAGGAAACTAAGGTCCAGAGAAATTAGTGACAGAAATGGAACTATTTTCAGTTAATTGTTAAAAGAGTGTGTCATGTAAGACTGATGAATTGCAGACCTGTACCCCTGAAACAAATAATACATTATATGTTAATAAAAAAAAAAAAGTGTGTCAACAGAGATAAACAGAAAGGGTCATAATACAGAAGTTATGGAATCAGACTGATCTGGTTTCACATTCTGTTCTTACCTCTTATCAGCGAGATAATATCTAACAAATTATTTAATCTCTCTTAGAGATGAGAGATAATAGTTAAATGAGTTATGTATATAAGATGTATCTCTGGCATAGAACACTCACAAACTATAACTTTATTATCAATAAAGAGTATACATCTGTGATGGGCATAAAATATAGGAGAGTTGTGTTCTAATTGGGATGACCATATAATTGATCCTGCAAAGTAGACTCCTGAGGATGAGAAAGGGCACTATTAACAATACTGCCCAGAACACAGGGTTTTGTGGGGGGTTTGGGGTCACTTTCTGGTACTTACTTTAATTACCGATTTTTTTCCAGTTTTATCGAGATACAACTGACAAAATTGTAAGATGCTTAAAATGTATAATATAATTTGATGATTTAATATGTGTATATATTGTGAAAGAATTCAGAATCTAAGACAGGATAAAGAAGAATTCATTGACTTTGGAGCACTTCCTGGGGATACAGTATTTAACATCCTGGCTAAGACACTGAGGAATAGAGTGAACTCACTGCTGGGGTGACTTTGAGGAGCCTGGAAAAAGCAATGGTCAGTGCTGAGGGATGTGAAAATGATTAAGTTACCATGGCAGAGAGTAGAGCAAGAAATAAAGAGGCTGAAGCTAAGTGGACATGTTGCAGTGGATATATTATGTGACGTGAAAAAAAACACTACAAGATTATGTTGGGCATCAGGGTCCGGAGGACACATGAAGAACATGCTGTGGGAGGAGCACCGGCATCACTATGGATCTCATTTCTTCTGCAGACCAGGACTAAGAGTAGGGGAGGAGTTGGGTCAGAGAGCTGAGTTCCACAGAGGGATGATTAGACCCCAAAGTAATAGGGACCAGGTAGCAACACTTAGCCACAAAATAGGCCAGGAAACTGAAATTACAGTAAGCAGCAGCAAGGTTAGAGGGGTAGAAAAAGAATTGACCCACAAAAAACTGTGGAAATGGTTCATAGAATGCAGTGTTCTGAGGCGCAAAATAGAAAGGCAGCTAAAAAGAGTGTTATTTAACATCCACAACTAGAAAGAAGCAAGAATTAGAGGAGCTAGAAGATGAAAATGTGATTTTTTTATTTAGGTCTCAGTCCTGAGTCAATTTTTAAACCTGAAATCTATTGACTGAACTGGTCTCTACGTTCCTAAGATGGAGGAACTTGCAACACTGCAATGAATATATATGATAGTAATTCCTCCAGGCCTTGCCCAAAGGAAACTCTGGTCATTTAATCATGTCACTGGAGACATTGGTTCTTACACATTTTGAAGATTATTGGACATAAAGTCTGAGTTGGCATTCATACCTGAAGACCTAAAGTATCATCGTGGTCTCACTCAGAATGGAGATTTGTCAGGATGAGGCAGTAAATGGAGTCTTTGCTGAAGTGCAGATCACAGTGGGCCTCCTTAGTCTACAACCCCTCCTATTGGTCATTTTCCAACTTCCCGAGTATAACATTGGAATTGATATACTTGGCAGTTGGAATAAACCTCACATTGGGTACTTGGTCTTTGGGGAACACCAAGTGGAAACCTTAGAAAATGACTTCAAAGAAGTAAATCAAAAGTAATATTATATCCTGGGCAGGGGGGACATGGCAAATATGAGTTCTACCAGTAAAAACCTAAAGTATCAGGAATAATGTTCCTTATCTTATGATTGCTTTCACTAATCTGGTACCTGCAGAAATTGGATGGGTCATAGAAAATGACTGTAGACCATTGCAAGCTCAACCAAGTGTTAGCCCCAATCACAGCTGCTATGATAGATGTGGAATTATTACTAGAGAAGATTTATAAGGCGTCAGGTATATGATATGCAGCTGTTCTGGTTAGTGAGGAGGATCAGAAACAGTTTGCATTTGCCTACGATGACCACAGAATTCACTGACAATGTTGCATAAGTGATATGTTAGCTCCTCTATCTTCTGTCATATTCTGAAGAGGTCTGTACTGCCTGGAATCCCATAGGATAGCACACTGATGCATTAAAATGAAGGCATCAGTTGACCAAACAGGATGAACAAAGGGTAACTAACTTATTAGAGCTTTGTTCTATCACACATATGCTCCACAGGGTAGAATTAAGATTCAGTGACCTGTCACTTCAGTCAGTTTTTATTCAGGGGCATGTCAATCTCTAGCCACAATGAATGAAACACAACTCTTGATAGACCTCTTTGAGTTCTTGAGGCAACATATTCCAAACCTAGGAATACTGCTCCTGACATACTGGTTGATACTGATTTGAATGTAGAGGCTACCAAATTTTGAGTGGCACTTAGAGCACAAAAGGGCTCAGCGGCGGGTCTAAGCTGTAGGGAAGGCTGTTCTGCCATTAGCTCCATAGGACACCTTAAGCCCTTTGGTGTTAGAAATGTCAGTGATTGAAAAAATCTATAGTAGGTGGGATTTGTCAAGCCCCTGTGGAAAATGACAACAAAGTCTCCTGGGATTCTATTTGCGTGCCTTTCCAGAAGTAGCTCTTGGATTATTGCTGGGATTCTGTAGAGAAGGAACACTAGATGACAGGCCACCAAGTGACCATGCTTTACGATCTGGGTTCTATCAGACATTCTGCTATGGTCTGAATGCTTGTGTGTCCCCAAAATTCATATGTCAAAATCCTAACTCCTGAAGGTGATGGTATTACAAAGTGAGTCCTTTGGGGGGGTGATTAGATCAAGAGAGTGAAACCTTCATGAATAAGATCAGTGCTCTTATGAAAGAGGCTCCAGAGAGATCCTTAGCCCGATATGCCATATAAGGATACAATGAAAGTCTGTAACCTGAAAGAGGGCCCTCACCTAACCATACTGACACCTTGATGTTGGACTTTCCATCTCCAGAACTGCAAGAAATAAATTTCTATTGTTTATAAACTAACTGGTTAATGGTATTTTGTTATAGAAGTCCAAACAGGCTAAGATCCTCTCCAAGTCATAAAGTTGGATAGGTTCAAATAGCAATTTATCCTAAAATGGAAGTTGAACAGGAAGAGTAGACATGGACAAGCTGAGTGAGCAGGGATCCCAGACCCCCAGGCCCTCCAGTCCAGTTGCACCAGATCCATTTCCCTAGTTCTCATCTATGATGACTATACTGGAGGGGGGATGGGGCGGGGAGAATGAAGTCCATACTAGGAGCTAACAGAGGAGAACATTTCCAACAACTTCTGATTTATGGATAGGCCAGTTTGATTTGAAGGCAAAAGCTAAGAATGGATGGTGGCTACATGACAGTCATATTCAGGGGTGATTTTGAAAGACAATAAGGAAAATACCTTCCCATTAGGCAGGACTGTGAGTATTACACCTGGCCACCCACTTTATGTGGAAGAAAAAAAATTGGCTGAAGGTGAGAATATGTGCAGTTACTAATGGCTTGATAGTCATGGGCCCAAAGAGAAAATTATTGCTAAATGTTATAGTTTACTGAGGATTCAGTAGCCAAAATTACATAGCTTTCAACTTGCCAAAAAGGGGAAAGTAAACTCATCACATTTAGAGAGTTTTCTCTATGTCAAAAGAAACTTCTTTTGAAAAATTTCAGTTTTCAATCTGGATTTTAAAATATGGATCTTTAAGTAATTCGTAACTTTTCAGCCACATTTGGTGGCATTTTTCTTGCGTGCGTGCGTGCGTGTGTGTGTGTGTGTGTGTATGTGTGTAAGAAAAAAGTAAACACAATTTTTTCCTCCACTTGATGGAAAAAGACAGTTGCCATAAACCACTACATGCTTGTATTTCTTCCACTGTGAAATCTTGAAAAGGAGTGTGATGACATATGTGATAACATATATGTTGCCACCAAATACTTTAATTATCACATTTCTTCATGGAGCTTAGTATTTTCTTTTAAGCAGCCACCACAGAGTGGGATGTCAGTGACCCAAAAAATTAGGCTTGCCTCAATATGCTTAGTATCACGATTTCTTCAAGCATCTGTAAAGTTTCTTTTTTTTTTTTTTCACTTTAATTTTCTTGTTAGGTTAATTTTTTGTCAGTCAGGAGCATTACTTTCAGACTTTCAGAGTTGACATACTTACAAATGTTGTATAACCACCTGTGTTTTCTGTGTAACAGATGGGGAAATACATATTTCTCAAAGCATTTTCATCTTCTTGTTGAGTATTTCCATACAACCTGATTATACTTCATTGTGGTGGACACGAAGAGGAGATATTTTCTCGAATGATAGTTATTTGTTGTTAGGTGCCTAGTATAAAGGTGCCTAGCATGAAATACTTGAGCTTTCATGAATACCTTAAATGTAGTAATTCCTGTAAGTACAGATGTTTTAAGGATTAGTAACCCTCATTGTCTTATGAAACCATTATTGTGAAGTTTCAGAGTAGTGTTGTCCCTGTGTAGACTTTTGTTCCTGTACTGGAGACATTTGATCATTGTTCCTCAGTTTTAAGCAAAGAGATTAAACTATTGCAATAACCTAAATAGTCCTCTGGCATTATTTGTCCCTTCCATGCTTTCATACCTACCAGTTCCTATTTAAACTTTCTAAAGTGTATGTCCGAAGCTTTTAATGACATCTTAATGCATCCTGCTTAAGGGTAAAAATCTTAGCACAACATTCAAGAACGCATATGAAATATCCTCAGCTCACATTTTCTAGCCACATCTAGCATTATTGAGTATTTTATGTGATAAAACAGTGGGGGCATTCAGTTCCCCATTTTTATCCACATCCTTAAACCTAGTCTTAGACCTCTGTGTTTCTTCTACAGTACCTACCACACTATGTAAGATACAATGGAAATATAAATGTCATACCACCTCTTCTTTATCCATTTATAACTTGATGAATATTTGGGCTCTTTCCATAATTTGGCTATTGTTAAAAATGCTGCTATAAACATTGGGGTGCATGTACTGATTAGAATCTGTATTTTTGTATCCTTTGGGTAAATACCTAGTAGTGCAATTGCTGGGTCATAGGGTAGTTCTATTTTTAAGTTTTTGAGGAATCTCCATATTGTTTTCTGGAGTGGCTGCACCAGTTTGCATTCCTACCACCAGTGTAAGAGAGTTCCCCCTTCTCCACATCCTCTTCAACATCTGTTGTTTCCTGCATTGTTAATTTTAGCCATTCTGACAGGTGTGAGGAGGAATCTCATCGTGGTTTTGATTTGTATTTCTCTGATGATGAGTGATGTTGAGCATTTTTTCATTTGTCTGTTAGCCATCTGCATGTCTTCTTTGGAAAAACCTCTATTCATATCTTAACTGGATTATTTGTTTTTTTTTGGGGGGGTGTTGAGTTATATCAGTTCTTTATATATTTTGGATACTAACCCTTTATCAGATATGTCATTTGCAAATATATTCTCCCATTCCATAGGTTGCCTTTTAGTTTTGTTGATTGTTTCCTTTCCTGTGCAAAAGATTTTAATCTTGATGAAGTCCCAGTAGTTTATTTTTGCTTTTGTTTCCCTAAAGATTCAGCATTCTGATTAAAGAACACTTTGATGGGAGATGGAGAGTCTCAGTCCTTCAGAAGGAGAAAACGTCTGGTTTTGATCACATCCATTTCAGAGTAATAATTAAGTACAACTGAAAAAGAACTCACATTATGATCAGGCATTTTATGGGTAAATTGACTTTTGTGACCTTCTTGAAAAAATAAACAGTAGTCCACAATGCTACTTGCATAGTAAAAAAGTACCTGAGTTCCAAATGCTTGAATTAAAAGAAATTTTTTAATACAACCTTTTTATAAGATGAGGATTGTCTATTTTTTCAGTAACCTACACTCAGAGGATTATATTTTAACTTAGAGATAGTCTTTTTTTTTTTAAGATTTTATTTATTTATTTGCTAGAGAGAGAATACAAGCAGGGGGAGGGGCAGAGGCAGAGGGAGAAGCAGACTCCGTGCTGAGCAGGGAGCCCGATGTGGGACTCGATCCCAGGACCCTGGGATCATGACCCGAGCTGAAGGCAGCCGCTTAACCGACTGAGCCACCCAGGCATCCCTTAACTTAGAGATAGTCTTAAGTGATGTTTGTCATTAACAATATGACAGAGCCAACTGGGAGGCATATCTATGCATTAATTGCAAATCAGCGAGGGCTCAGGTTCTTTACAGTATGCTCACTGCTCTTCATGAAATCTTATTAGCATATGTTTTGATGATGATTCATCTCCTTTCCACACTAATAACATATCATGTCATTCATCACAAAGATAAATGCTTATCCATTTATTTATTCACCATACATATTTTGAATCTCTTCATACCAGTCACAGAAGATGTAGAAAAGAGCAAGATGCTCTCTGCATGAAACAGCATCTAGAACATTAAGATAAGCTAATAAATATGGACACACATACATTGCAGTGCAATATGATAAATTCTTTTTTAAAAGATTTTATTTATTTGAGAGAGAGAGAGAACATGAGTGGGGGGAGGAACAGAGGGAGAGGGACAAGTCGACTCCATGCTGAGCAGAGATCTTGACAAGGGGCTTGATTCCAGGACCCTGAGATCATGAGCTGAGCCAAAATCAAGAGTCAGACACTTAACAGACTGAGCCACCACCCAGGCACCCCATGGTAAATCCAATAATAAGCATGATAAATATATAACACTATCACAAATGTAATAATTAACTCTGTGTACATACGTAAAGAAGATTTTCTAATTATCCTTGCCAAGCTGATTAGGAGTACTGTAAGGAGATAAAATGTGTGTGTTTTGAGTATGTATGTACATGTGTATAATTATTCTTGGCTGAAGAAATGTTACATATAAAAGAATGGAGGTATGAAATATCTATTCCACTAAAACATGAAATAAGTTTAAAGGAAATGAGGCAAAAGACTTAAATAAGGACCATATCAAAAAAGGGTTTTGTAAGCTAGCTATAGCATATGGGCTTTAGAGTATAAACAATTATGATCATAGGCATTATAAACAGGGGAATCAGCTAAGGTTTTTGTTTTAAAAAAATCAGTTTGGTGGCAATGGGAAGAGTGAATAAGAAGGAGAGGGCAAGATAGAAGCAAGAAGCTATGGAAAAGTTGCAAGAGAGTTGGTAAGAGATTGAGTTCGTAAGTAAAAGAAAAGATTAATGGATAGATTTGATAAATAGCAAGGAAAAGCCTTTGCAGGTCTTGAACAATTTGATGTGGGGGAAATGGATGGGGAAGGATCTAAGATGATTTAAGTTTCTCTTTGGGAATTAGAAAGCCAACAAAAAGAGAATTCAAGAAAAAGAATGCATTCAGGGAAACTATGATTGGGTTGAAATCAGAAATGATGCAATGTTTCTGGGATACCTCAGTCAATAATTAGTAAGTTATTTAATCTACTAAGTTTTATAAACATTAATATCAGTGGTCTAGGCCAGAACAAAGATTTAGTAGCTATTGTTTAAAAACTTGGGCAAAATCATAAGAGGGTTGTTAATGTTTTAAAAAAGAGATTATAAAGGATCAGTTGCAAATTGACATTTAAGAGAAAGGCAATGAAAGAGGATCAACTTTTTAAAAACTAAGAGAATGAAAACAGAGGTAGGACAAGAATCAGGAGAGCACAATTCTGTGGGTTCAGAAAATTGAAAAAGAAAGAATGTTAAACTCACTTAAAAGGTCAAGTAAGAGAAAAAAAAAATTCCCACTGAAGTTAGCCATCAGGTCATTGTGTAGATGTTAGTTTGCCATGCCTTATGAATTGCAATGGGAATGTGAAAACTATACAAGATATGTGCCTGAATTGGAAAGAAAAGGGATAGCAAGAGAGCAAGGAGGATCATTTTATGGGACAGAAACTTAAATAGATTATAGTATAACATGAAGAAACTGGTAGACAGTGATTCCAACACAGGAAAAAGAGGACACAATTGATAGAATCCATTTCTTGAGCTGGAAATTGGATGAGTACATGTAACTCAGCTTTCAACAATAACATATCAGAAGAGGAAAATATCATATAGATGCAGATTGAGTAATAAAGTGGATAGATTCATAGATTTTTCTTTCTTTTTTTTTTTAAAGATTTTATTTATTTGAGAGAGAGAGAATGAGAGACAGAGAGCACGAGAGGGAAGAGGGTCAGAGGGAGAAGCAGACCCCCCGCCGAGCAGGGAGCCCGATGTGGGACTCGATCCCGAGACTCCAGGATCGTGACCTGAGCCGAAGGCAGTCGCTTAACCAACTGAGTCACCCAGGCACCCCAATTCATAGATTTTTCTTAATGACAAAAAAAAAAGTTCAGAAAAGTCTCTAAAGAATAAGGGACATAATGTTGACCTGAAAGGACTAATAACCAGTATTATGGCTTCAACTAAGCTAGAAAATTATGACTTTTTACTTAAGCCATGTTGTTAATAAAATTACTTTTTCTTGTATCAGTCAATTTCTCCAGTATAAGATTATAGATACCAGTTATTAGGCCCAATTCAGGGCTGATGGATTGAATATTGAGATCCACAGATCAATGTTATAAGTGATCTGTGTGTGTTTGTGTGTATTATATGTATATACTTATATATACACATATATATTCTCTCATTTTCTTCCCCTCATGTACATGTATATACACACATGTGTATAGATATGTATATATGTACATGCATATATGTGTCTGTGTGTGTGACATGAAATTTCCAGAGACAGGCAACCTGAAGCTCATATAACATCCTGAGCTAAGGAGAGAGGTAGGTATCTGAGGATGTAAATAAAGGGCAGGAAACAATTTACAGGGAAGTGAGAGGAGGTGTTTGGATAACAAAGGTGCCCTGGCATGCAGATAAATCTCTTAGGTTAAAAGGAATCTCTGTTAATAGATCTCTTCCTGGTACATGTCCTCTCCTCTAAATTATTTTTAGGCAGTTGGGGAGGAGATCAAAATTTCTTCCTGAGTCTTTTGTGTCTTGATTGCTTTCAGCTCAAAAATAATCTACATGCCATATGGCCCATCTAGGGGCACCCTACTCTTGGCCTCTACAGTACACACACACACACACACACACACACTTCTTTCAATTATTTAGTTAGCCAACCAATACTTATTTGACTGCATCATGCAAAATAATTTAAAGAGAATTTTAATATACATTTTATTTGGTAACATGTTTAAACAGTGGAGTTGGAGAAAAGTAGGTCTTTGGATCACTAGTCCAGGACAATTTCAACTCTGCTACATTCAGTCTCATCCAGCTGCCTACTAAATTTATTTCTTGTTATCAGCAGGATATGGTTAATGAATGTTAACCAAAGAATACTTTTTTTTTTTTTAAAGGAAGCTCAAATAAGCCACAGGATTTGAAAACTCAGTATGAAATCTAGCAAATGAATATGCTCATTATTCTTTTCAGTAATCTTCTTTATATTTTTTTGCAGAATCTGCTGAAACCCCTTTAAAATGTGGCCTTCGACACTGTGAGAACCAAAATGTTGCTTTTAAGATATTTCCCACACTTTGTTCAACAAAGCCAGAGAAGGTCTATACAATATAATACTATTGCTTAACAAGTTTTTCATGTGTATTTTTTAATTAAGTAAATCAAAATTTCTTCATCATTTATTTTATCATTCCAAACTTATAATAAATCTCTTGATTTGGGTACTTCCTATGAGGAGAATGAAGATTATTCCATCACACACACAAAATGGCTTTGATGCAAATTGTATACATTGGAATGATATGTAAAGAAATTGAATAGCTGTGTTAACAAATTTTAAAATAAAAAGTCAACTTTTGTTGGGAAGTGTATCTAGGTCAGTCTTGTTAATCAGAAATAATGAAAAGCCTAGAGCTGAACTTTATAGATCTATCACTTTGTATAGCCAAAATATTTTAAGCAATGCAATTTTAAAACCACATATATCAAACATATCAAAACATTTATTAACCAGCAAGATTACATTAGTGTTGAATTTATCAAACCAAGAGAATCTTCTTATTAAAATATTTTCAGATTTAGAAGACATTACCTAAAGTATTTCTTCTAAAATCATAGTGGTAAAGGAACCTCCAGTCTTTCCTCCCTCCTTCCCTTCCTTTAGTCCCTCCCTTTCTTCTTCTCCCTCTCTCTCCATTTCTCTCTTTCTTTCTAAACTTTCCAATCCACTGTAAACAAGTACTTTTGTAAAATAGAATATATTTGTTACTGATCTCTGCCAACTTATCAAATCTCCTTATTTGTGCCACAAAGCCCTCATCCTCTCATTTCCCAAAACCCATGTCTCTGTAATTACCCCATTCTTGTCTCCAATACTGTGAAGTACTGTGAAGAATCTGAGATTTCACTCTACTTGCAAGCTCACGAGCTAGCCTGTCAAAGTTCATTGATGCTGGGGAAACACGAGACTCCTTGGTCAAAGACAAAGGACTAATTATTCATAGCACACTAAACAGCAAAGCAACAAACTTGCATCATTTTCCCTTATCCCAAGTCTCACTGGGAAGCACAGAACAGCCCAGATGGGCTACATTACAGAGATGAACCCTAAATTTAGAGGACCCAGATCTTTTATAATGGGGATAAGCCTGTCCATCCTTTCTCTTGTGGGAGTTATTATCTTTATTATACCAGACAAAAACCATGCTTGCTTTTTGCTCTAAAGGAGGACACTATCTTTAACTTCCAAGGCTTTTTGCTATACAAATATCCTTAAAAAGACAGCGTGCAATAAAAGCAATAGGTGCTTCTGCTCACAAAATATAACGAAAGGTGAGATCTATGGAGAATTGGCTACCAACAGTAGGTTTTGTTTCAGATTTTTAAGAATAATTTCTAGGTGACTGAGATTATTGCCATCCGCCTTATTTCTCTAACTTAATGTTTTTTGTACTTCCACTTGCAAGTGAACAGGTCTTACCTACTGTCATGTATCTTTTATGCTGTCAGCGACATCCCCATCGATAAAATCTCAGGTACCTCGGACACGTTTAGTCAATCCTCTTGACTTTGTCTTACAGAGAATGTAGGTGATGATTGCATGTTTGCTTTCTGGAGATTTTTTTATAAAGTCTCACTTTTCCTGCAGCCAGACCAGTCCCAATGATGAGAATTTTGTGGAGGTGTGTATTTAATTGTATAATGTTTACTTTTTCTATTGCTTTATCTTGTTACATGGCCCTTTATATTTAACTTTACTTTATTATTAATGTGTTTTTATTAGTTTCAGAACAGCAGGGATAAAGTGATAATGGCTGCTTAATTTCTTTGGTACATTGGCTAGTGGAGCACTGGTGTATTAAGATGATAAATAAGCATTGTTTGGTTATTTGATTATGTTGCAGTGTTTTGTAATATTCAGAGAAAGCAGAGAGACTTGAAAGAAAAAAAAATGTCTTCTTTTGAGAGGATATAATTCTCATTTCTTTAAAAGAAGTGGTTTTGTGTTTGTCTCATCTGCCAAAAGGCTATATATTCTAAGCCATATTAGGGCTCTGTGGGGAATATACAATACACTTCAGATGTTTTAACCTTTAATTGGTATTGAGGCACCATGGCAGAGAAATATCCACATAAACAACTCATGATGAAGGTGAGCTTGAAAAAGCAAAATAGGAAATGAAGCTGCAGTTGGAGAAGACAGAAAAAAAAATAATATTTTTTTCCTGAAAATTGAACAACACTATTGCATTTATTCCATTAAAAACAATTTTTATGTCTTTTAAAAATGTATTATCTGTATAAATTATGAATGTAGTACATGTTTATTTAATCTAGTAAATCAATGCAAAGTGTAAAGCAAATGTTCTTATTCCTCTCTCCACCATACTGAATTAACTAATGATAACAGCATGACTTGTATTTTTCCATACCTTTATGCATTCTCATATGGACATAAATAAAAATATGCAAACTTATAGACATGGTTTATTATTATAGTTGTTTACAATAAAGGTTGTTACACACATTTATGTATATATTTTTATAATTTATATAACTTGAACTTAAACATATAACAGCTATTTTTCTCAGTAAATTCAGATTTGATGTAATTATTAAAGATCGATGATTGTTTATTTTTCTTTTTGCTGCTATGAATATATAAAATCCTTGCACATAAAAATCCTTCCAGTAAAAATTCTTATACTTATGTCTTAGCTATTTTATTTCTATAAGGTTATTTTAAATATAGGATTTCTGGGTCAAAGATTATGGTATTTTAAATTTTAACAGCTATTGATAGATTTTTTATGCCAATTCCCAAATGATTTCCAAAGGTCCCCCAAATTTCTACTTCATTCATCCCTATGGGAACTCTCCTAATCACTAGATGCTATTCCTTCTTAAAATTTTTGTCATATTAATGTGCTACATTACTTTATTTAATGTGTATTTCTCTGTCTAACTACTATGATTAAGCATCTTCTCATATGCTGTTGGCCATTGGTCTCCTTCGGCCAATGTTATCTATTACTGGTTGTCTTTTAATTAGCTTGCACTTGTTATCTTTATGGTAAGCATAAATCCATATTTATTATTTTTATGGTAAGCTTTAATTCCTTGTTTATCATTTGTGCTGCAAATATTTTTCAAGTTAACATTTTTTTATATACTTGTTTTTGGTGATTCTTACCAATACAAATGATGTGTAGCGCCATATACCTTCTATTTTGCTTATGTCAGCTGAAATTTCTATAATGCATAAGATGATCCACCCATTTCTAATATTTTGAAGTTAGTAAATGCTTGTAACATTATAGATATGAGGCATTCGAATTTATAAAAGAATTTGTGTGGTCTAGGCTTAGAGCTGAGTAGCTATGTGAATTTGGGGAAATTTCAGAGTTACTTTGTAATACCCTTTCTTATATTTATTTTTCCAGGATTTTAGATTGACAATAAGACAAAATATGTCCATATTTTTGGCCATGCTTATATCTATCTCTAGATCTATATCCATATTTATCTATAGCAGAAGCACCTACTATGTTCCAAATACTGCAGTAAGTGTTTTCACATAATGCTTATAACAACCATAAAGCACTATGACGGAAGTCCCTTGAACTACTCATCAAAATTACCTGAAGTGTTACTTGAAATTCAAAGAATTCCACCAGTGAATGGGGTGAGTATCCCTACCTACATTGTGTAAAGGAGACTGGCTAATCTTCCAGTGTTAATCCATACGTGCAGATAGTAAATAGAATGGAACTCAGCAGAACAGAATGCTTTAGTTGCTCACCCATAAGTGAGCTGTTTTTCATTTGTTTGATTTTCTCTTGATATAACAGAGATCTCTACATCCAGTCTTTTTCTCCTCCAAGTATTTCAGATTTATAGTCAAATGAGATTCAGCTTCCTATTGAATTCTTTGATCAACTGCTCGTATATAGTTATGTAAATGGCAAGCTTAAGTATAAAACTGTACCTAAGCATTTAAAACTCATCATTTTCAGTTTGAAACTCTTCAATGTCTTCCTTTTGCATTTAGAATAACATATGGACTCTTTACTTTTGTTTACAAAGCCCTACATCTTCTCGCACCAGCTTATTTCTCCCACCAATGTCATGTCACTCTTATTTGTTCAATCTTCTCTAGACACACAGACCTTCTTTTGATTCTTCAGAAACAGCAAGCTTATTCCTCCTGATTTGCCTGAGATTTTTTCCCAGTGCTCCTTTTCATGTATCAGCCTAAACACCCTCCTCAGAAAATTCCTATTTATCCAGTCTGAATTAGACACTAGTCACTTTCTATTGCTTCTTATTTTTAACTCCCTGCATGCCAACATATTTTTTATGTGTGTGTGTCTTGTATCCCCCAAATAGATCTCCTGAATTTTCAAGAGAAAAATTTAAACATTGCCCAGAATTTCACAAGAGATGAAACTGGCATTCAAGCATATACATACTAAATCCAATGCCCATGTATAAATTAGTATTTTGTATGTGTTAAGAAGGATGTAGTCAAGAACGTGAGTTCTTGCCTCACGTGAGATATTGCCAAGAAGAGTAGTTGAGTGAATTAAATGCTATGTAGGGTTTATATGGTTTAGTAAAAAAGTCATTGAAATTTGCAAAAGCTGTTTATTTCCCTGAAGTGATAAGGGCAGACACCAAAATGTATTCAACTGAGGATTGAGAAGTAAACAAATTTTGAGGGAATACATGCAGAGACAAAGTTTGTCTAAGAATGAAAGGAAATGTCTGAGGTAGGAAAGTCTTGAGCCTTAGGTGTTGATAGGAAGGAGCCAAAAGGAGATTCTGAGGGTCAAAGAGTGGTGAGAGGGATAGTCCCATGAGCCAGGGTCTCATGAAGATGGAAGGAATGGAAGTGGATAACAAGGCAAAATGAACAGATTTAGCATAGTTTAGAAGAAAGAAAGACAGGCAGTTTGGTATAGTGAGT
This sequence comes from Mirounga leonina, assembly GCF_011800145.1. Lineage (NCBI taxonomy): Eukaryota > Metazoa > Chordata > Mammalia > Carnivora > Phocidae > Mirounga > Mirounga leonina. The sequence continues at coordinate 46,490,122 of NW_023270454.1, forward strand.
AACAATAATTTAGAGTTGAGCCGCCAAATTTAAACTTTGATTAACATCAATTTCCTTCACTGCAAAATGAAATATATAATAGCTATTTTGAAGGGTTGTTGTCCTGTTTAAGAAAATCAGAATAAAATATGCATATATACTTGGGATGTAACAGGAACTCAGTAAGTTGTAGCTATCACTATGTAATAGTTAAACAGCTTACCCAAAGTAATTTCCCTGATAAGTGCTGACCAAGACTTGAACTCTAGTACAAAGCCCAGTGACTTAATTACCATCTACTCTGTCCTTCAGGATAAAGTGCTCCCTAGATACCACATGTGTCTTTTTCTTAAAAGGAAGCATGTTTTCTTATACCTATAAACACAGACATGGCAACCCTTCAAACATTGCTGATACAATGTTTCACCTGAGGTCTTTGAAGGGAAGGAGAACAAGAGCAAATATGTGCTAGGAATGATTCACTTAGAATATCATTAATTGTAGTTATACAGGGGGATGCTGAACTCCTACTAAGCAATACCACAGGATTAATTCATGCCACATACACATAGGGCAACTATCTGACTCTTGAAGAAAATGATTCAATTGTAAGCTGTCATATTTGCCCCTCTACTAAATACATGGTTGGTGGCAAGTGAAATTTCCTCATGAAAAGGAAATATCAATTAAAGTGTCAAGATCAGAATGTAGCAAATATGTAGCACATTCCACTTATTTCTGGCCGTGCTTTTGCCCTGCTTGATATTAAATCTTCTATATATATGTGTCTTCTTCTTTCTAAGAGTATAGATTTTAGGGTCAGTCCCAACAAGATTTAATTTTGACCTACACTTTATAAATTTTGGAATTTTTGGGGTACCTGAGTGGCTCAGTCAGTTAAGCGTCTGCCTTTGGCTCAGGTCATGATCTTGGGATCCTGGGATCAAGCCCTGTGTCCAGGTCCCCACTCAGTGGGGAGTCGGCTTCTCCCTCTCTCTCTGCCCCCACTCCCCCATTCAAGACCTCTCTCTCTCTCTCAAATAAGTAAATAAATAAAGCCTAAAAAAATGGAATTTTTGACAGGTTACGAGACCTGTTATTATATTATATTATATTATATTATATTATATTATATTATATTATATTATATTATATTATATTATATTAT